>NW_017098567.1:1083-3613 GCF_001412225.1 Nicrophorus vespilloides | reverse complement strand
AATAAACTCGTTTTATTTATTTATATTTCGCGAACGTTTTCCACGAACGAAACGAAACGAAACGAGAAGAGAAAAAAAAAGGAAAATGCGCCCACGTAACCCAACCAATCCCGATTCTCGTGTTTGCGACCGGCAAATGCTAATTTATGCAAATCTCCGTTCGACGGAAGTCCAGTGTTTTGGCGGATGCGGATGAAAAATTAATGCACCGCGCGCAATCCGCACCAAACAAAATAATAATATGGAATAATATGGAAAAATAAATGATCGCCGAATATTAATCTGCGAATGTGCGCATTGCATTTTGGCTACAAGCGAAAGCTTTCCAACCATTCCACATGCATCTGTTGCCCGACGCATGCATATTTATTTAATGTTTTTTTGTTGTTGTTGTTGTTGTTGATGTTAGCGGATCGACGATCTGTCTGCATTCCGTTCGCTCGAGGTGAGTGCAAACAGAAAATCAAGTCATTCTTATTACTATTGTAGTTCTTGTTGTTGTTGTTGTTATTGCTGCTGCTGCTTTCCATTTGAATTTTACTGTTTTTTTTTTTTGTAGTTGTTGTTTTATATTTTTGATATGCATGCAAAAGCATTTCAGAATCGACTCGGATGTAATTAGTTTTTAAAAATGCATTTCCTCCGAGGCTGCTCACAGGCAAAGAGAAAGAAGCAGAGAATTGCGACGAGATGAAGAGAGAGAGAAACGACGACGAAAAATATTAAGAGAGACAGAGAGAGAGAAATATATAAATGGGAGAGGGCCGTGGATTTATCGCGTCTCATTTTTTTTTCTTCTTCTTCTTCTTCGCAGTTTCCGCCGAGTGTTGGGGGAATGGTGGAGGCGCCGGGCGGTGGCCACAACTGCGACCGCAACGAAAGCCCTGCTTCGGAATTGATGGCACTTCCGGTTGGGCTTGCGGACGGGAAGCGGTTATAATGATGTGTCGGTCGGTCGGGGATAACTTTTTCAATTATCCTTATCCGATCCATTGCTGAAATTTGAATTCGCAATAAATCTGTCAAGCCGCCGCCGCCACCGCCGTACGTACGTACGTACGTACGTACGTAGATAGGTGCGCAATCTCGCGAGGCTTCAAAAATCGACTTTCTTCACAAATCATTGATTTTCTCCATAACTATACATGACACAATTATCAATAAGAACTCTAATAAAAGTTAAATAATTGCGATTTCTAATGATTCAATTCATATTTTTGTAGCTCTTTCTGTATTGCTGCAATTTAAGTTCAAAGTTGAAAATCAAGTGTTTTCACAAAACATTAATTTTCTCCATAACTATACATTACACAATTATCAATGAGAATTCTAATAAAAGCTAAATAATTGGCCTTTCTAATGATTTAATTCATATTTTTGTAGCTCTTTCTGTATTGCTGCAATTTAAGTTGAAAGTTGAAAATCAAGTGTTTTCACAAATCATTAATTTTCTTCATAACTATCCATTACACAATTATCAATGGGAACTCTAATCAAAGCTAAATGGTTGGGTTTTCTAATGATTCAATTCTTATTTTTGTAGCTTTTTCTGTATTGCTGCAATTTAAGTTCAAAGTTGAAAATCAAGTGTTTTCACAAATCATTGATTTTCACCATAACTATACATTACACAATTATCAATGAGAACTCTAATCAAAGCTAAATAGTTGCGCTTTCTAATGATTTAATTCTTATTATTGTAGGTCTTTCTGTATTGAAGCAATTTAAATTCAAAGTTGAAAATCAAGTGTTTTCACAAATCATTAATTTTCGCCATAACAATGCATGACACAATTATCAATAAGAACTCTAATAAAAGCTAAATAATTGGCCTTTCTAATGATTCAATTCATATTTTTGTAGCTCTTTCGGTATTGAAGCAATTTAAGATCAAAGTTGAAAATCAAGTGTTTTCACAAATCATTAATTTTATTCATAACTATCCATTACACAATTATCAATGGGAAATCTAATCAAAGCTCTTATAGTTGCGCTTTCTAATGATTCAATTCTTATTTTTGTATCGCTGCAATTTAAGTTCAAAGTTGAAAATCAAGTTTTTTCACAAATCATTAATTTGTGAAAACACAGTTTTTATCACAATCACAAAATCACAATCTGAAGACTAAAAATATGTGTTTTCTATTTAATTCAAATATTGTGTTAATTTTGCGACACCCTTTATATTGCTTTCGAAGAGAAAGACCTATGGTCAATAGCCCTTTCTTAGAAATTATTTACTTATTATTTGGAAAAACAAAATTCTACGGTTTCAACCAAAAATCTTGACTATTGTAAATTCGGCAAACTTTTCTATGATTCAATAAAAAAAAATGCTAGTAATGCTGTTGCCTAAAACTATTTCTATGAAAACTATGAAATTTTAATTTATCTTGAAATTTTCAAATAAGCGTAATATTGCATTTATTTCTTTGAACCTTACGTATAATTCCAGGTATACTAGATTTCAATTTTATTGCATGGTTATTAGTGGAAAGAAGGGTAATGTAAATCGTTCAAAGAGGGTAAT
>NW_017098567.1:0-1067 GCF_001412225.1 Nicrophorus vespilloides | reverse complement strand
TTCCCACCACTTTGCAATAATACCTCCATATTTTTTGACATAAAAAGGCAGATCGAAGTTGTTGTGACATCAGTAAACACTTCAGTGCTTTCACGAACAGAACTTCGTTAACTACATACAAAATCATCATCAAAATGTTGAGCTTGAACGAGACCATCGAGGTTGCTTTGCAGACAATTGTTCCCGCAGAAAGTATAAAGAAGGTATGCTGGAAGTCGTGTTGGTTCAATGAAGCGACTGTGCTTCTAGAACGATTCGATGATCTCACTTCATCATTCGAAAAAGAAGTCGCTGGTACAACTGAATTCGATGAGATTTTTCAGTTGAACAGAAAAATGTTTCTGCTTCTGAACAAAGCGAAATTCATCACGTTCACCGAGAAAGAAGCGAAAAAGTTTGAACTAATCAAAAAGTTACTAAAAATTAAACGTGCACAGCGACGAGAGACAACCGACGGAGGAGACGATGGACCTTTAGCTAGTTTAGTTGAGCTAGTTGAGAACTTGAAAGAGGATATAGGAAAGTCGCGCAAATATTTCCTTACGAAATGTAAGAAAATCGAAAAGTATCGTAGCGATGATGAGGAGGAATCGACGAAAGATCGAAATGATCAAATATTAAAAGATGTAAGCAGATTCTTTGTAAGAACTACCTGCGAATTCGCGTTATTCAATGCGCGCTTCGACATCATCAGATCTTTACTGGAAGATGCATGGAAGAAAAAATAATAATTTCTAATTCGAAAATTCCGAATAATTTATCAAACAAAATTTTGTATATTTAAATGTAACACGATTATATTAATTTAAATAAATAAATTTTATTTTTACAATTAATGAAATTACTTATTGTTTTCCTTTTACTTTAAACATGTCAAAAAAAAACATTTTAAATTTATTAAATTTGTTTATTTTTATTTTTGTTGTTTATTTAAGAAAAAAATAGACAAACAAACGAGAAAAACGTTCTACAGCTCATAGCAAGCGATGACAGCAGGAAGATGTAAGTAGGCTTGTTGGAAAGGTAAGATCTTTAACTTTCATACGAGTGATATAATTATCTTAAGT
>NW_017098566.1:0-6641 GCF_001412225.1 Nicrophorus vespilloides | reverse complement strand
CAAATTTAACAATAAAATGATTAATGAAAATGTTAAAAAATTGTTGCAATTTAGGAATCAAATTAATTTCAATAAATTGCTTGAGTTTGCTTAAAAATAATGGATAGATATTTATAAGAATTGAGGTTTCTCGTTTTAATCCAAATTTAACAACGGATTAACGAATGATTAAGAAAACTGTTATTTTTAACAATTAATTTGTGGCGATTTGGGAATCATTTGAATTAGAACAATTTGCATAATTTTGCTTCAAGGATAATGGATATTTATTTACAAGAAAACTGGTTTCTCATTCTTAATCCAAATTTAACAACGGATTAGCAAAATGATTAAAGAAAATGTTATTTTTAACAATTAATTTGTGGTGATTTAGGAATAATTTTAATTACAACAATTTGCATAAGTTTGTTTCAAGAATTATGGTTATTTATTTACAAGAATCCTTAATCCAAATTTAATAACGGATTAACGAATGATTAAAGAAAATGTTATTTTGACAATTAATTTGCAGTGATTTGGGAATCATTAAAATTACAACAATTTTCATAAGTTTTCTTCAAGGATAATTGATATTTATTTACAAGAAAACTGGTTTCTCATTCTTAATCCAAATTTAACAACGGATTAGCAAAATGCTTAAAGAAAATGTTATTTTTAACAATTAATTTGTGGTGATTTAGGAATCAATTTAATTCCAACAATAAGTTTGCTTCAAAAATTATGGATATTTATTTACAAAGAAATGAGATTTCTTTCATCCAAATTTAACAAATGATTAAAGAAAATGTTATTTTTTAACAATTAATTTGTGGAGATTTAGGAATCAATTTAATTCCAATAATTTGCATATGTTTGCTTCAAGAATTATGGATATTTATTTGCAAAAAAACGAGGTTTCTCGTTCTTAATCCAAACTTAAAAATGGATTAACGAATGATAAAACAAAAAATGTTATTTGGACAATGAATTTGTGATGATTTAGGAATCAATTTAATTACAACAATTTGCATGAGTTTGCTTAAGGAATTATGGATTTTTATTTGCAAAAAACGAGGTTTCTCGTTCTTAATCCAAACTTAACAATGATTAAAGAATGATTAACGAATGATGTTAACAAATAATTTGGTGATTTAAGAGTCAATTTAATTACAATTTGGATAAGTTTGCTTCAAAAATTTTGGATATTTATTTACAAAGAAATGAGATTTCTCGTTAATCATCTAAATTTAACAAATGATTAAAGAAAATGTTATTTTTTAACAATTAATTTTTGACGATTTAGGAATTATTTTAATTACAACAATTTGTATAAGTTTGCTTCAAGAATTATGGATATTTATTTGCAAAAAAACGAGGTTTCTCGTTCTTAATCCAAACTTAACAATGGATTGACGAATGATAAAACAAAAAATGTTATTTTAACAATGAATTTGTGATGATTTAGGAATCAATTTAATTGCAATTTGCATAATGGATATTGCGGTTTCTCGTTCTTAATCCAAATTTAACAACGGATTAACGAATGTTTAAATAAATGTTATTTTAACGAATAATTTGTGGCGATTTAGGAATCAATTTAATTCCAACAATTTGCATGAGTTTGTTTCAAGAATTATGGATATTTATTTGCAAAAAACGAGGTTTCTCGTTCTTAATCCAAACTTAACAATGGATTAACGAATGATAAAACAAAAAATGTTATTTTAACAATGAATTTGTGATGATTTAGGAATCAATTTAATTACAATTTGCATAATGGATATTTATTTACAAAAAATGAGGATTCTCGTTCTTAATCCAAATTTAACAACGGATTAACGAATGATTAAAGAAAAAATGTTATTTTAACAATGAATTTGTGATGATTTAGGAATCAATTTAATTGCAATTTGCATAATGGATATTTATTTACAAGAAATGTGTTTTCTCGTTCTTAATCTAAATTTAACAACAGATTAACAAATGATTAAAAGTGTTATTTTATCAATTAATTTTATATTTATATGTGGCGATTTAGAAATCAATCTAATTACGTTGAAGTTTTTTTTTGCTTCATGAATAATGGATAATCTTTAGAAATTTCATACATGTAATTATTAATGAAGTGAGGAGAACTTACATGCACGAAGAACCTTCATGGCACTAAATTTGTTGTGGTGAGAAAAAGTATGGTGCGTATGCATGTGCATCGGATTAAAGTCACGAAATTTGTAGAAATTGCAGCAATTAGCTTCTACTTTTTTCTTTAGTTTGCGGATCAGTTTATGAGGTTTGATCAGTAATTCCTGGTAGCTCGATCATCGTCCAATATTGACTCTGTGCTAAGGTCACACAATATAATAAACAACTGAGTCTGAGCTGAGGAAGCCCGAAGACACGCTACTGCATTCTGCTCCAAACCTCGAGGCCTTTCTAAATTCTATCGCAACACAATAATTTCTATTTTTAAAAATGCATTACCCGACTTGTTTACCGTTTTAATACGCATCAATTGCTGTTTTATTCGAGACTCTCGCCTCCTTTTATACTTCCACCTCCCAATCCAAAATATAAAAGAAAAATATACTTTGCAATTTAATTTTTTTTAATAACAAGTCCTGCGCTTTACGCCTTGAAATTATGAGAATTACAAACTTTAAATTGAACGCATTTTCTTTAAATCAAACACTTCGGCTTCGATCAGTCCGGATTCACTATAGTCCGGTTTGAAAATGTCAAAACAAACTAAATTTTAATTAAGCAATTTTTACTTAATCCGGTTTCAAACAGTCCTAGATATTGACAGATATCCGCACTATGTGAGGTAATGCTGTATTACTAAATTAGTATAATTTCGATGTATACATAAAACTTATGTAATAAGAAAATTGCAGATAGAAATTACTAATTATTGCAACAACATAAAACTGCTTTATATCAGCCATAAATCACATATTAATTATTTTTATTGTATAAGTGCAAATGAGTTTTCCTTATTTTATATATAAACCATCATTAAAACATAATTAAATACATATGCACACATATTTCTTTAATAAACATCAATTAATATTTTCTTGGAAGAATGATAAACTTTGATTTGATTGAAACAAGTTAAGAAACTCACATTTTTTTTCTAGCAAATTCCCGTTTTACAAGTTTAGTTCTATTTTTAAAGGAGTTAAAAGAGAACATAAAACCAATCTTTAATCTTTATAATAGATTGAAAAAGATTGACTTTGCAATTGAGAACATTTCTTATGAAAACACAAGAATTTTTAAGAAATAGGATATTTAGTAATTGAAATTATTTTCATATTCTTTCACTTTTAAAAAGAAAACAATACGTCTCCAAAATGCGGAAATGCAGAAATTCTTGCAAGAAAAACTTTGCAAATCTTAGAAAATATATTTAATTATTTCTAATATTTAATTAATCAAATTAAGTATACACTTCTATATGCTATTAATTTAACTTATTTTAATGTTTATAAAGTTTTCACAAAACAAGATCAAAGACCAATTAAAATTTGCATGAGTTTGCTCCAACAATAATGGAAATGTGATTTCTCGTTCTTAATCCAAATTTAACAACGGATTAAGAAAAATGTTATTTGAACAATAAATTTGTGATGATTAAGGGAATAATTTTAATTACAACAATTTGCATAAGTTTACTTCAAGAATTATGAATATTTATTTGCAAAAAACAAGAATTTCTACAAGAAAAACTTTGCAAATCTTAGAAAATATATTTAATTATTTCAAATCTTTAAATAATCAAATTAAGTATACACTTTTCTATATGCTATTAATTTAACTTATTTTAATATGTTTATAAAGTTTTCACAAAACAAGATCAAAGACCAATTTAATTACAATTTGCATGAGTTTGCTTCAACAATAATGGATATTTATTTACAAGAAATGTGATTTCTCGTTCTTAATCCAAATTTAACAACGGATTAAGAAAAATGTTATTTTAACAATTAATTTGTGATGATTAAGGGAATCATTTTAATTACAACAATTTGCATAAGTTTACTTCAAGAATTATGAATATTTATTTGCAAAAAAACGAGAATTTCTACAAGAAAAACTTTGCAAATCTTTGAAAATATATATAATTATTTCAAATCTTTATCAAATTAAGTATACACTTCTATATGTTATTAATTTAACTTATTTTAATATGTTTATAAAGTTTCCACTAAACAAGATCAAATAAATCTGTCGTATATCCATAATAATGTAAATAATTCAATTAACAAATCAATAGTGTTTGAAGTCATATTAATAATTTCTATATAGATTTAATTATATAAATGTTATTGTAAACATGTAGACATTAAAAGTACGTGCTATAATTGCTGTTACATATTCAAAAACTGTATTTACTAAATAAAAAAGATATTTTGTCCTAGAACATAATTACACTATATTTACAATTAATGTCACAAAAAAAAACATCTAAGAATTAATATATTGTAATTTTTGTGTGTTGTGTGAGGAAAATCTGTTTTTTGTTAATATTAGAATGCAGAAACAAAAATTGAGATATTTTAAAAATTATATCAGATTGTTAAATCATTGATAATTATTATTTAAGAGAAAAAACAGGTTTTTGTTTGTAGATCGAATGAAAAGTGTGTGATTATTTAAAATAATTGGAACCGCAGACAGATTGCATGCACCACATAACAAATGCAATTAATTATTATCCAGGTTTCCATATTAATTGGGCAATTATTGCAGATGTATCATGCTTCGTAAAACAATCATTTCTGTAAAATGAACCCAATTCGAATGAAATACTGCAGAATTGAAAATACAATTATTTTTTTTGAATGGTTGCCAAAGTGCTTCGAGTACCATTTACATGAAAAACAAAAGTGTACAGGAAACAAGCTCTTGAATAATTGATACATACTCGATTGATTTCTCATTAGTTGTGTGTTTTTTTTTTCTTATTACATACAGAATTGATATATGTCTATATTATTAGTTTTTACTTGCACTGTTGTTTCTTTAACCAATAAAAAAAGATTGTCTGCAAAGTAATGTGCAAAAATGCGTCTCGTGTGTGTGTATGTTTGGTACTCACATAGTATTCAGTACTGTCCAAAAAATGTATGATTTTTGTTGCTGATGTATCCTTAGGGAAACGCACGTATCGGGATTTCGTTGTGGTTCTTTCTGGTCCGGAATTCCAAACGCGATTTCACAAATGCCCCACGACTAACGGGAATTTTTTTCTCTCCTCTCTCGCCTCTTCTTCTGCGCTCAACCCAGCGAAATCCTAAAACGTCACTGACATGACACAATCACAACACAAATAAGTGGGTCGAATTCTCGTGCGCCGGTTGGTAGCTCTTCGGCTCATTCGAACTACGACCGGTAGTTCAAATCAAATGATTTTTAAAATTTGAATACATTGTTATATATGCATATTGCATAATGATGTATTTGTTTAATGTTGTTTGTTACAACTAATTATAAAGTAATAATTACTAATAAAAGTTATTATTTAGTAACATGATATATTGCACAATTTTAAGGTGGTAATCTTTGGTTATATAAAATGATATCATAGATTACGTCACTAAATTGACAGCTGTCATTCTTTATAAATTAAGGACAGTCTACAATTATTATTTATATAGATATATGTGTCTAAGTAGAATTGAATTAATTTACGTTGTATATTAGGATGGTTTATTGTTGCTGCGTTCAAGGGGGCGATGGTATTCCATTGAGATCATTTCCTCCGCTTGATTCTCCATTCTTCGAGCAATGGAAAATTGCTACGAGGAATGAATCATTGAAAAATATGGATAATAAGCGTATAAAGTCTATTAAGAGAGTTTGTAATCTACATTTCACTGAAATTTTCAGAAGAAAACCTGTCTTTCAATTATACGATTTTCCAATGTTAACGGAAAATTTGTTGGAAGTAGTAGAGGTTGAACAAATTGATAGCGTTGATGATAGTAACAGCATTATTAGGGATAATTTTCATAATTTAGATCACTCAAATTGTAAAACAGAAGTTGAGCCCAAAGAAATTATAATTGTTGATAGTGATAGAGTTGTCGATAACAATCTTATTAATTTAGAACACTCCTATTGTAAAACCAATAGGAGTTGTATCTGAAGAGATGGGTATTGTTGTAGACAGTGATCGCAGTGATCTTGGATCGCCGACTGGGCATCAAGTTCGCGAAATTGTACTGGCCGATAGACAAAAGATCTCCACTATAAATTTACAAGATAGTGCTGAAGCCGGTACGGCATGCAGCTTTGGGGAACAGCCAGCAATTCCAACATCGAGATGCTGCAACGCGCACACTGATGTAGGCCTCCTGGTCCCTCCTAGACAACAGTGACACCCCCCACAGACTAAAGCAGCGGTCGTAAATTACCCAAAATGGGGTAAAAATGAATTTTTTTTGGGTAATAGGGAAATTTTTCTAATTTCATTTTACCAAACTCAGAGAGCGGTTTTCTGACTACTTTCCAGATCTTGATGTACAAACTGTGAATTGGGTTGTAGATCCTTTTAAATGTGAAATTACTAACATACCACAAGAAACTCCAGGTTTGGCAGAGGCAATTCTTGAATTTCGATCTAATACTGAAGCACGTATTCAATTTGAGACCAA
>NW_017098565.1:0-1488 GCF_001412225.1 Nicrophorus vespilloides | reverse complement strand
CCATTTAGTTTCGATTTATAAACATTTCGACAAATTGTTGTTATTAATTAATTAAAAAGAGAATGTAAGAAAAAGTATAAACTTTTATTAATTTTTTTTATTAAAATAATTACAAAACTTTAATCTTGACAATCATAAATAAAATACAGAGTTTTTCGTCGTTGTTGTTGTTGATTATTTTTTACCTTTTGGTGACTTTCTCTGCTTGTGTTTCCTATCTTCGAACCAGCATCTGTACGTAATCACTTGCAACACATGTTCCCTGGTTACATTGCATTTATTAGTGACGATGGAAATTATATCATCGATTTTATTCGCGTCCAACTTGAGTTTCGGCGATTGCCTTCCCGCCACAGTGTGGGTGGCCAAAGTCTCGCGCGAAAACACCGCACAGAGTAAATTCTGCGTTGCCGACCTGTAATCGCACCACCTGATCCGACTGAAGAAGTTCTTATTAATTAACGTTTCGTGCGGTCCGAAAGTCGTTAACATATTCACTCGCGAATGTGGATGCAACATGTTGTAAGCTATATGTTGGACCATCCTTGCTCTCAGCTTCTCTATATCATCTGAAACACAACAACAACAACAGCAAATATTAGTATTAGAGTTTTTTTTTTCTTTTCAACGAAAACTTAATTTACTTGATGTCATAATCACGTCGCACGGAATCAAATTATTAGTTTCGCTCGAGTTATAATAACTATCGTTCGGTCTGAACAACCCGAAGATTTCAGAAACTCTTCCTAATCTGAAATACGTCGTGTTTTCTTTACACTCCACCAGCACAAAGTTATGATCTGCAGATATAGTTGAAAAATCTACAAGAAAAATGTATCTACTTTTGTATAGATTTCGATTAACAAAACAACAAATATGAAATTAACTTACTCATTTTAAAACTATTAGTGTACGAATTATTCAAAAACTATTTAAAAAAAAAGGAATATATTTATCAATAACTGTAAACATAAATGTCTTCAATTTATAAATTTACATTAAAAATAAATATATGTGTAATATATTTTTTTAAATTATTAATTTGAGTACACTAATTTCATTATTTATAAAACGTGCAGATCTATTTTAATATGTATACGTGCTGCATTGATTCTACCATCTTCACTATTAGTAGTGTGTATGTTTATAAGAAAAAAGTTTTTTTTATTTAAAAAAATGTTTATTTATATAAAAAACGAACTAAGAATAAATTTTGTATAAAATCTAAAATAAATTTCAAGATAGAATGAATCCAATATATGCATATGAAAGCTGAATGTTTGGGGAATCCAGCAAGTATAGATACATTCCTGTGCTCTTATCCATTTTGCTGTAATACTCGTTCAAAGTTGAAAATTTGAAATTAAAACGTTCGAAAAAGCAGTATTTTCACATTTCATTGAATTACTCGAAAACTATAACAGATAGAATGAATCCAAAAGATGCATATGAAAGCTGAATGTTTGGGGAATCTAGCAAGTATCGAAT
>NW_017098564.1:0-45093 GCF_001412225.1 Nicrophorus vespilloides | reverse complement strand
ACGAAGACTCAGACGATTATTTGAACTATTATAAAATACCAATTGAAACTTTCTATACTTCTAATTCGAAGACCCAGGCGATTATTTGAACTATTATAAAATACCAATTAGAACTTCCTATTTTTTTCTTAAAGGATACTAAAATAAAGGTAAAGAAATTACAGCAAATAACAAGAAATTAGAAATAAACAAAAAAACTTCTAATTCGAAGACTCAGACGATTATTTGAACTATTATAAAATACCAATTGAAACTTTCTATACTTCTAATTCGAAGACCCAGGCGATTATTTGAACTATTATAAAATCACTAATTAGAACTTCCTATTTTTTTCTTAAAGGATACTAAAATAAAGGCAAAGAAATTACAGCAAAGAACAAGAAGTTCGAACTAAACAAAAAACATCTTCTAATTAGAAGACTCAGACGATTATTTGAACTATTATAAAATACCAGTTAGAACTTCCTATTTTTTTCTTAAAGTATAATAAAATAAAGGCATAGAAATTACAGCAAAGAACAAGAAGTTCGAACTAAATAAAAAAATCTTCTAATTCAAAGACTCAGACGATTATTTGAACTATTATAAAATACCAATTGAAACTTTGTATACTTCTAATTCGAAGACCCAGGCGATTATTTGAACTATTATAAAATACCAATTAGAAATTCCTATTTTTTTCTTAAAGGATACTAAAATAAAGGTAAAGAAATTACAGCAAATAACAAGAAATTAGAAATAAACAAAAAAACTTCTAATTCGAAGACTCAGACGATTATTTGAACTATTATAAAATACCAATTGAAACTTTCTATACTTCTAATTCGAAGACCCAGGCGATTATTTGAACTATTATAAAACACTAATTAGAACTTCCTATTTTTTCTTAAAGGATACTAAAATAAAGGCAAAGAAATTACAGCAAAGAGCAAGAAGTTCGAACTAAACAAAAAAATCTCCTAATAATAACATTAATTGCAATAATACAAAAAAAACATAATTTAACATTTCCATACAACATTTCCAAATGAAACAAAAAGTCAACTGGTGCAAAGGTCTATTGACCATAGGTCTTTCTGCTTCTTCCTATTATACTTCCTATTATACTTCATTTTTTAAAGTATACTAAAATAGATGCAAAGATATTACAGGAAAGAACTAAATTAGAAATTAGAACTAAACCAAAAATTTCTTCTAATCCGAAGATTTGGTGGATGATTCCATTTGAACTAAATACCAATTCAGACTTGTTACATTTTCTTTATTTATTTTTTTCTGTAAAAATGTGAAAAAGGAGAGCAGGAAAGCAATTGCAGCGAAGAACAGGAACTAAAAGATCATTTTCCGTTTTGATAAATTCTTCGAAGACGGGAGGGGTTTTGGAGATGGAGGCGGCGGTGGCGGCAGCGGCGAATGTGAGGCGGGAATTAATTTATTCGTTCTGCCGACGCTGGTTTTTGAGAAAAGGAATAACGGCGGCTAATCTAAAAAGATTTGAGAATGACAAAAGTTTCGCACATGTTATTAAAGTTTACTATGTTATTATTTTTAACGGTTGGGGAAAACTGCAAATGAAATGAAGTCGTTGCCGGGTATTTATGAATTTCGTTTAAAAGCGCCGAGGGGCCGTGGCTATATTAAAAACTTTTGTCTCTCCCACACACACACACCCATACACACATACTCGCACCTTCCTACCCTTCTCTTGTATTCGCTCACACATCTCTTTCTCTTCGTCCCACTCTGTCTCGCACTTCCTATCTATTCCATATCGTAATGATAAATAATCGCACCGGTCGGATCCTCGCTGTGTAGCAATTTATAATAACTCAAAGAGGCTATCCTCTTCCTCTTCCACACACACACAAATATTACTCTTCGTTTTTCTTCTTGTTCATCCTCGTCCCGGTGTTTGCTAGTGTACACTTCAAGACAGATGTAAATCGGGCTTGTTTTGTGGCACCTATTATTAGGCAAACCGAAATATTCATTCCACCCAGAAAGGATAAAAAATGATAACACGACACTCGCTTGACCGCCATTTATTACCACTGCCACAGTGTAATTTGATACTGGGATTGCTTAATTCCACACATTACGAATACAAAACTGTATTTACATATTGGTATCTCCGTAGCAAAACGAAGAATACGAAGGAGAAGCTTTGATGATGAACGTGCATCGACCATCCCACAACAACAAATCTGCTAAATCAGATCTCTACTACAAAAAAGAAGAAACTTTTATTTAATTCATGTATAAAATTGTCAAATTTTGTCAATAAAACAAGTACAATTAAAACTTTATTATATTGAGTTAATTTACTAAATTAGCACAATTCGCAAATCTGAAAGATTAATTATTTGATGGACAATTAAAGGGTAAAGTTTCTAACATTTGTTGTTATTTTTGTTGTTGTTGTTGTTGTTAGTTATGCATCAGTGATTTTGATGGACGGTTTTAATTGATTGTTTGTTGGCCGATTGTAAACTGTTAATGAGTTGACGCTCACGGATGAATCGGTTGAACCAGTGTATTTTAATTAATACGTTGGTCGGCCATCAATCACACTTCCGGTCCGCGTCAAAATATATTAAGCGAGCAGCAGAAGTGAGTGATTACATTGCCTGTGCTTTATTGATAATTACAGGTGGATGGAAAAATGTAACTTTGCAAAAAAATACATCTGCTGCTTTTTCAATTTCAATAACAAAAGTCTATTGACTTAAAATCCATTTCCAATACAGACTCAGTCCTCTTTTAATGCGGTTTTGAAGTTATGTGGTTTTTATTTCAAGAAGCATTTGTTTTAAATAACTATTTTAGGCCATTTTGACACGTTTTGAGACAAATTGGCAAACCATTTCATCAAAAAAGATGATAATTCTGAACGAGCATTCAAGTTTCAACGCGAGCTTCAGAATTGCATTTCTGGATATCAAGAATTGTACAAAAAAATGGCAAAGCCATCGCAAAGTTTAATCACTGATTATATTGTCAAACGGAAAAAATCAACATGCGAAGTTGATACTAATTTTACTTGTGAAGAATCATTATCTTCAGGACATAAATCTGACATGCTGACTATCTCTTCTAGTGATGAAAGTGATTACGTGATTTCGCAAATTAAGCCGAACACTCTCATATAGCGACGATAATTCTAAAGAAAAAATGTGAAGAAAGATTAACTTTCATAAAAAATTTCTGTATTTTTTTTTGGAAAATTTTTCCGTATAAATTTAGAAGGAATATGTTTTTCTGAAATTTAATAAACTTGTCTATGATTGTTAACGTTTTTATAAAATTATGAATAAACATTTCAGAAAGAATATAGTAAAACTAATTATTTTTCTGAAATTTAATAAAGACTTTTTTATGCGAATTTCGGTATATTGTAATTCATTGATTTAGTTTTATGCGGTTTTAAAAAAATTGTGGAACATATCTTTTATTTTTATACGTGTGTCTAGTCCTTTTTTGTGCGATTTATTTTTATGCGTTTTCCTGTGGAACGTAATTTTGTAGAAATTTATTATTATATTTTGTTCAATTGAAATTTATAACTTATCTATGTTAATAATTTCTTGGAACGATAACACTGTTAATTTTTATTTATTACTGGGTAAACATTTCTACTTATAATAAAATTTAAATAATTCAAATATGTGGGTGTAATTTACATATTTCCCCATGATTCCAACCAAATTTCTGTTGCTTCAAATTCCATTGAAATTTTTTTATTTTTATGTAAAGTTAATAAATTATAAAAACCATTTTTTTTTACAAAAGTAATACAAATAATTTAATCGTTTACCTTCAACAATTCTTCAAAACAAAACAAAACAAAACAAATTTCATAATTTTTGTTGTAACAAGAAATTTTCAGATACTCGCAGTTAATTTACATTGTCGTTTCAACCCCCTTCGTTTTATTTATTTTATATATATATTTTTTTGTTAGCAGCTGAATTTTATCGCGGTTAATTATATTTATTCAAATGTATGTATTTTCCGTGCGCGAATGTGTATTCAAATTTAAGAGTCGGCATATATGTTATCGATAAAATGAATGTTTCAGAGGGAAAAAGGGATTCCTCCTCATGCCTTTCTCTCTCTTCCTTTGTCCTCATCAGGGACTGTTTATCGTTGTCACCTCTTGTGATACATTGCGAACGAAAATGGAATGAATAATAAATAAAAAAATATATATATAAAAAAAAAGAATATATACACATGCAAATGCCAGAAAAGGAATAAATAGAAGAGAGATCCGTAGCAGTTTTATCTGCACGTTCGTAAATAACGAATATAGAAATTACGCTGTAAGGGCTGAATGTAGTAACACCTTATAACTTCTGGTTTGTATACGCTCTACATGTCTCTCTTTCTCTCCCTGTTCTTCCCTTCATTCACTCTCTTCATCATCTTCGTTTTTTTCTTCTTTTCCATATAGATTCCAGCAGCAGCTGTAACAGACGCGCGTAGATGTGAAGTAGCCCTGTTTCGTTCTCAAAATTCGCAATGATTTGTGCGAAATATACCGAAAATATACCCAGATATCTATCCTTCCTCTCTGCTCTGCTATACTCTTCCGAACTGTCTCTCCTTCCTCTGCTCCCTCTCGCAACGTGTGCTTCGGTTGGGCCGGGCCCGGGCTCGGAAAGTGCAATTTACAGATAAACTCCGGGAGGGGCAATGATTTACGTCTGAAAGCTTGATAAACTCATATTCCCTGCTTGAGTGAGTAATATCTGCATAAAACCTTGAATAGGATTACAAATGTTCATAAATTGTGTACGCCATAATTCAGCGGATGCTGGACAGACGTGCGTACCTCTAGGTTTCGGACCCTTCAAAGGGGGTCTCGTCGCGGTTCTCCTCTTCTCTCATATCGTCTCCGATAAATCACCTACTTATTGACAACTCGACCCTCTGCAAACAATAAAAATATCTTTCTCTCTCTCTCTATAGATACATTTCCAAAGAGATGAAGCGGTTCTTCCATATAATAAAAACGTTTCAGCTTTATATAATAATGTCATGTCAATGTTATTTAAACAAGTCATTTCTTTGCTAACTTCGATCGTAAATTTCTCACCTCTCAATGTTCAAACGTCACAGATACACCACGATCTTCAATCTACATGATGATTCATCCTACAGAGGTTTAGCACAGATTTATACATTCTTATAGACAACATTAAACCAATTAAATACTTATCAAATTGGTATATTTCAATCTCAATTTAACATTAGCAAACGTTTGATCTTCAATCGTGAATCTACATGATTTACACACTTTTATTGACAATTTATAAAAAATTAAACCAAATAAACAATGTTCACTTTTACATTAGTAAACTTTTGTTCTTTGATCTTCAATTTACATGATGATTCATCCTAAATAGGTTAAGCACTGATGTATACAATTTTATTGACAATTTATACAAAATTAAACCAATTAAACTATTTTCAAATTGAAATATTTAAATCTAAATTTAACATATGTAAACATTTGTTATTCGATCTTCAATTTACATGATAATTCATTCACATAGGTTTTATACTGACTTATACATTTTTATTGATAATTTATACAAAATTTATTCAATTAAACAATTTTCTAATTAGAATAACTTTTTTTAGCATTACTAAACTTTTGTTAATAATATTCAATTGTAAATTTCTCATCTCTTAAGATACACCACGATCTTCATCATGTAGATGATTCATCCTACATAGGTTTAGCAGTGATTTATAGATTTTTATTGACAATTTATACGAAATTTAACCAATTAAATTATTTTCAAATTGGAATATCGAAATCTCTTAACATTAGTAATTTTTTGTTATTCGATCATCTATCTACATGAAGATTCATCCTAAGTAGGTTTAGCACTGATTTATACATTTTTGTTAACAATTTATATAAAATTATATCAATTGAACCATTTCCAAATTGCAATAACTAAAACTCAATTTAACATTAGTAAACTTTTTTTTGTTAATTATTCTCAATCGAAAATTTCTCAACCTTTTATGTACTAACGTCTCAGATTTACCATGTTTTTAAATCAACATGATGATTCTTCCTATATAGGTTTAGTACTGATAGATACATTTTTATTGACAATTTATACAAAATTAACTAATTGAACAATTTTGAAATTGGAATTTCTAAATCTCAATTTAATATTAGTAAATATTTGTTCTTTGATCTTCAATCTACATCATGATTTATCCTACATATGTTTAGCAATGATTTATACACTTTTATTAAAAATGTATATAAAATTATATCAATTGAATCATTTCCAAATTGAAATAACTAAAACTTTATTTAACATTAGTAAACTTTTGTTAATTACTTTCAATCGAAAATTTCTCAACTCTTTATGTACTAACGTCTCAGATATACCAATATTTTAAATGTACATGATGATTCATCCTACATAGGTTTAGTACTGATAGATACATTTTTATTGACAATTTATACAAAATTTAACCAATTGAATAATTTTCAAATTGGAATTTCTAAATCTCAATTTAACATTAGTAATTTTTTGTTCTTTGATCTTCAATTTACATGATGATTCATCCTACATAGGTTAAGCACTGATTTATACAATTGTATTGACAATTTATACAAAATTAAACCAATTAAACTATTTTCAAATTGGAATTTCTAAATATCAATTAAACCTTAGTAAACTTTTGTTATTCGATCTTCAATCTACATGAAGATTCATCCTACATAGATTTAGCAATGATTTATACACTTTTATTGACAATTTATACAAAATTAAAAAATTGAAACAATTTTCAAATTGGAATTTCTAAATAACAATTTAACATTAGTAAACTTTTGTTCATCGATCTTCAATTTAAGTGATGATTCATCCTACATAGATTAAGCACTGATTTATACAAGTTTATTGACAATTTATACAACATTAAACCAATTAAATGACTTTCAAATTGGAATATTAAAATCTCAATTTCAAATTAGTAAACTTTTGTTAATAATTTTCAATCGTAAAATTCTCATCTCTTAAGATACACTACGATCTTCATCATGTAGATGGTTTAACACTAATTTATACAATTTATACAAAATTAAACAATTTTCAAACTGAAATAACTTAAAATCAATTTAACTTTAGTAAACTTTTGTTATTAATTCTCATAGACAAACAATTGGCTCACATATAAAGCTATGCAAGAAATAACAAAACATGAAGCATTTCATTCAAACGAACCGAAATAACTTTTCGAATGCGAAATAGTTTTACAATAATTTAATTTGCAACTTTAAGCGGATTGCTTTAATTCAATTTTCCCGCCGTGCAGCAATATTAATTACGCGCGCACGTAACAATTCATAATAATGCGAAATATGAAAAAAAAGTAACCTTGGATTTCGTTTTAATCCCGACGCGAATTCGCATGAACGCACAGACAGATATTTTTCTGCTTTTGTTTTAGTTTGCAGTTGTTTCTATGTGCATTACGTGTAGGTTTTTGATTTACGATCGTTCACGATTTTGATCCGTTTCACCACAGTACTAATGTCGCATAAATCGTTGCCGTTATTTATTATCAAAAACCGAATGATTTATGTCGCTAATTATTATAATATGCGCTTTTCTAAAGATTATCAAAAATAAAAAATAATATCTATAACAGCGCTAATTAATTGCGTTAATTTGATATGACTCATGATCGGATAACGTTGGAAATCGTTGTTTTAACTTTGTTTTAATCAGAATACCTTCTGGTTTATTGCTCTGAACAGGTGTTCTTGTTCCATTAATTCATTCATACTTGATTCCATCAACGCTACTTCCTTATACCAAGAGTTAACTAATGCTATCAATCAATTTTGTTTATTTTTTTTTTACAAAAAAAATGTAGATTTAAATTTTTAAAATTATTATTATTTAATGGTTAATATACAAATATTATAAATCAACAAAAAAAAAATGTGTTTAATGGTCTAGCAAATTGACATTAATACGAAGTGAAATGAAGCATAGAAATGGAGCAGCAGCAATTATATTATTCCTTTCGGAATTGCAAAAATGCATGTAGATTTATATATATAACGAATTGATCTAGGAGAATTATGAACTCCGTTAACCATAAATATCTGTTGAACGTATTCTGTATATATATTTAAAAAAAAACAAAAAATACACGTGCAGATTAATTACGACCATTAATAATGCTAATGATGTAGATTAACTGTTGTTAAACACTTGTAACGTTCTGCTTATGCGTATGAATATGTGGAAATTAAATAAACGATTAATAAATAAATGATTAACAAATAAAATTGCAACGAAAAAAAGGGATTAATGCAAAATAAAAAGGTTTAATTTAAATGGATTGCGCACAGTAAATATTGTCGCGAATGTTGTTTAAACACAATTAATTGCAGTTTTATAACATCGGTTACAAAATTACATTAAATTTCAATTAGAAATTATATAAAAATCATTTAGTAACTAATAGACAATTAACAACTCTCATCGTATTTTTTAATTTAGTCTTTTACTCAAAAACTAATACATTCTTTTTGTTTGCGTAAGAAGCGTAATCTTCTAATGCAACAATTAATACGTAATATAAATTAATAACTGCAAAATTTAATTCATTAATTAAATTCTTAATAACTACAAATATTATTTTAATATAGAAATCTTCTGTTATTCTAAATTACGTGCACTTTAATAGCATGCAAATATTCTGGCGTGAAAATATGTATTTATAAACAAGTAATAAAGACATTGAAAATTATATACTGTACATATGATAATTATAGTCATTATGTAATCCTTCCGTTATACACGTCAATGTAAACTGACGTACAGATAATTAACACGGATTCCATAACATTAGTCATAATTTATCTAATTGACGAAAATACGGTGATCTAATTACATAATTATTATATAAACTGTTATAAATAGCAAAATATAAACGTCGGTTATTAAACTTTTCAGTTTTCACTCCAATTTTCTTGTATGCATATTTTTCTTAATTTTTTTTTTAAAACAAAATTATAACTGTCACAGATATTTTTCGTAACCACTTATGCATTATATATTTTACTTAATAGACCTGAACTTAGTTTTGGCACCTCTCACAATAGCATTGCCAGAAACAACTGTGCTGATTTAGTTTTATTGTTTTGTTTCTTTCAGCAACGTCTAAATTAGAGCAAACGTCTACATTTCTTTGCTCATTTTTGTAAATACAATTTATGTACATTTACACAATTAGATATTTCTTTTAACTCTTAAAATAAAGTATAAAAAATAAAGTTGGGCGGATATATACGCCGCAAGTCCATAAAGTGTTAATAATATGCAGATTATGAAGATAATTTATTAATGTTATTAAGCGATGTTTAGTGGTAAATTAACTCAGAGCAATTAGCATCCATGAATAGTTAATTGTAGCTCTTAACTATCAGATTACTAACTAACGATTATTTAAACAATTATTGCAGTTAATAATTAAAAAGTTCTGTTTATCCATGATTATTTATTTGTAACGATTGTTGTGAAAAGCTTGATATTTATTAATATTTATTTTATTTTAATGAACCTGAACAAATTTAAACTAATTAACATTTGGGTTGTTTTGTTTTTTTCAGCATCGTCTAAATTAGAGCAAACGTCTACATTTTGTTGCTCATTTTTGTAAATACAATTTATGTACATTTACACAATTAGCTATATCTTTTAAATCTTAAAATAATGTATAAAAAATTAAGTTGGGCGGATATATACGCCGCAAGTCCATAAAGCGTTAATAATATGCAGATTATGAAGATAATTCATTAATGTTATTAAGCGATGTTTAGTGGTAAATTAACTCAAAGCAATTAGCATCCAGGAATAGTTAATTGTAGCTCTTAACTTTTAAAAAGTTCTGTTTATTCACGATTATTTATTTGTAACGATTGTTGTGAAAAGCTTGATATTTATTAATATTTATTTTCTTTTAATGAACCTGAACAAATTTAAACTAATTAACATTTGGGTTTGCTTTACACAAAGTCCCCTTTGGGTATAATATACTTGTACATCTACACACATAAATTGTGCAGTCGTGATTATAATATGATGCTTCAATGTTACACGAAACGAAGAGAGGAAAGTAAAATGTGGAACATCGCTAATTACTACACAACGTTTGAATGTTCTTATGATTTGTGGTTGTGTGTGTGTTCATTCCATGGTTCTCAGGGACAATCGATTGGGATTCTGCATGGTTACTGTGTCTTCAGCCGTGTGGAAAGGTAAGAGAGTCGTAAAACCATCTCAACGCGTTGACGTTTCGCGGTAAAACAACCACCGCGAAGAGCGGATCTCCTGGGTCCTCCACTGTCGTGACGACCCTGAATCGTATTTCATCGCCGCGAAATACCGTCCACGTCGTATATCAATCTGCATAATTATAGGTTTAGTAAACGATGATTCATTATCCTCTACGATAATTGTAGTGATTTACTAAAGGAAAAGGAAATGATTCACTGTTAGCTAATATTATTATATTACCAATTTCAATGTAAAAATATATTAAAAATACATATAAAACTATTAGTTGTAAGTGTGCAAGACTATTTCCACTTAAGTTAACTATTCGTTTCAGGAAAATGTTTGTGAATTAACGATAGAAATAATCAATTTTCAGCTCGATGTTATTCGAACTCGTGCTCACAATCCATACAAGTTATCCGCAATTTTCAATAAATTTAAATGCCACAGCCATCTTCCTCGCGTATAGTATACGTATGCACTGAAAACTCGTTGCCATTAAATTTAATTACCGAGTTGTTTATTAACATAAAAAGGCATTTACAGTAGCAGCTCTCTTCAGCATTCCGTTTTAGGTTATTCCTTTTAGTTATTTTTTTTCATTTCATTTTCTTACTATTTGTTTATTTGCTCGTCATCATTCTATTTTTATTTAGTTGTTGATTTATACAGAGGTACATCTTCGTCGCTATCTCTGTTGGAGCAACAGGAATCTTCGCATTATATCTTGTCTTCGTTTCAGTTTCCTGTGCGCCTGTTTTACTCATTAAGATATGAATAAATGTATAATTCATTTAGCGAAGATTATATGCATACGCGTTGTCATATTAGATGTAATCAGGCGGAGGTAGTTGTAGTGTTTATGAAGGCAAAGAGGGGGATCAAGTGTATGTCTACTCGTCGTTTGCATACATGTATATATATGTAGCAGTGTGGGTCTGTGTATGTATGGATGTGTCGACATGTTTTTGCCTTGAGTTTTGCATCTAGGCTGGAGGCGATGTCAGAAGGTGTTACGCACTTAACACTTTATGCACCCGCGTTTTTTTCCAATTGTCATGATAAGACGTCAGGCGTCCTTACTGTGCTCGACACCTCCCTTAATTACAACGGACGTTCCGAGCTTACATTCAGATTTTCATCATCCAATGTAACAATTTCCTTACATAATATCATTTTATCGATCTTCTCTTTAAATCTTAACAATTTTATTTAATACATTATCATGTATTGTTTATGGGAAATGTTAGGTAAAATTTAGTTTAGAAAGATTATTGATGGTGCAGTGAACGTATTCGATGCATCCCAGATTGAAATAATTTAATTATCCTCGGATGCGATAAAGGTATTTTCGTTCGTGGATGGATGGCTTTTTGTTGGACGAAGTTCAAGAGGATGAGGAGGTCTTCTCTTAGTTTTGGGACGATCGATCGAAATTGGCTTGGCAGTTTTAAAATTTAGTGCTACGCCCCCCATAAATATACGCTCCTTGAAGTATCGAGTTTCATTCATTGGAATTAGAGATGATTTCCTTTATGTATTTATTCGCCTCTTCTTCTAGATATTCCTTTTTTTTGTTTTTTTCTCTCGTCCGCCGTTTTCCGAGTGGACATAAATCTCAGGCACTGACTATTTGTCATGTTGTTGGGGAAGAGGTGAAGGAGGTAGGATGAGGAGGATCTTCTCTTCTACTGCTGCTGCATGCAGTAGCAGAAGAACCATCATCTCCAGATCGAAATCGCTCCGCATGGTCGTCGCATTTGTTTGTATGTGTTTGTATGGATGAGTATTTTGTGAGAGTGTCGTGGTGTGGTGTGTTTATTATCGTGGCCATCAAATAAATCGGTACGAATAAATTAGTGTGTCTCTCCGGGTTCTTATAATGATCAAAGATTTACAGGTATTCTTAGTTGAAACATATATCACATTAATCTGTCTTATATGTGGTACACGAGCAGATGGCCGTTAAATATTACGTGCATTGTGATGGTAAAGATGTGGATCTACTCCTCTCTGTATGCATATACACCTTCTTCTCACATGCGGCAGTCGCATCATCTCATCTCTCCAGAGCACGCTGAGATGTCCCATTCATAAGTGTCCATATCCTTGAAATACTACCACCAACACCATCTGACAGATACGATACCAGTCAAAGGTTAAGGCGCATCTTTCACAAAACGCACGCATGCACCTCACTTACTTATTTCTGTTTGAAAGTCGAGTTTCTTTTACGCATCAACAATGGTGAAATTGATTGACCCAACGCGGCTTAAACAAAAGCCGCATCTCTCCGCCATAAATTTCTATCAGTTTTACCATGATTTACGGCTGGCCACACTTTAACATTTAAATTGAACATCGAAAAAGTACCACGTATTAATATACACGTCACACAAGATCTAATAGAATTTCATAAAAAAAAAGGTAATTTATTTCAGGTTTTCAACCTACAGGCATACTCTAATTTCAATCACTTCTTTCCCTATGCATTTTTTAAATTGAATCTTATATTTATTTACATCTAAAACTCAATTGTTTGTTTTTTTTTCTTATTATATAATTGTAATAAATTCAAATAGAAAAACAAAGTTTTTAAAAGTGAAAATTGTTGCTGAAGTTATGAGTTTAAGTAAATATTAGGTTATCTCTGAAGCAATTACAAGTAACTATTGTTTTCTTTTCACTTGAAACGATCATCAAGGCGAACCGCGCGTTTTATGACCGCCTCTTATCTAACCGAATCTGCGGCGCAAGTAGTCCATACGTCACGTACAAGACATCAATTTGTCTTTCGCTCGTTGCGTAACATTCATTACGAGACGCGACTCCCGTGTTTACTGTTTGATCGTGGAATTCGGGGCGAAGAACATTCAGTACGTGTGTATCAAAGGCACGCACCATAATAATTTTATAGTAGGAGGGTTGGCGTCTGCAAAATTTCAAGTGTATTAGCTCACTTATCACATCTCAACACGGGTTTAATATTTAAACAAAAAGTTTGGAGGGACGACGTAGTAAAGTCTCCGCTTTTTAATACCCAACTTTCATTAACATAAATCTACTACAACAACCCCTCAAAAAAGAAACCCTCTTTCACACCGTGCAAGACGACAGTAATATTTCAGTCATCGAAAGGTGCTTGCTCAGCAATTTGTAGCTCAACTCCCGCGTATTCCTCGTAATGACTCTTTCATTTCCACAATATGTTATACGTTTATGTCGTTCATATTTTTCCGAAACTCGTGAACTGCTGCACCGATCCTAAGAGGAGAACCTAACTGCTTCTTGCTTCCACGTGAATGAGAAACGCCAGGTCGAACGACATTGATTGGAAAATCACTACTACTATTTCTAAAGAAACAAACCCTCGACGAGGGGGCTGAAAAAATAAAGAGAAAAAAAAAACATGTTGAAAATAAAGAAAGGAGCTGCAAAAACGAACACGTACTAACACTTTTCATCGCTCCATAAAAATACACTTTGATAAATTAAATTGCATTCCGCCGCCCTGTGGCAACTGGAAACACATTTTCCTCAATCACACTGCACAATGCCAAAATACTTCTTAAACATTTTAATCAATTCGTTAAAGTTTCAATAAATTTAATTTCTAAATAAAATTTTACTTTTCAATAATTATTTTAATACAATTTTTCTTTATCTACAAATTTTAACTTTAACTTCAAATAAAGTTTTCTATAAAATAATAATCAATTCAATAACTTAAATATCTTATTTCTCATTAGTTTTAGACATCATAAATTTATGTAATCTATATAAATCTATGAAATAGAATCATAATCATTCATTAATAATGTCGATAAATGTGTACAGTTAGTTAATATAAAATATCGTTTTAAAGCTGAGTTGTATATGTGTTCAGATTGCTGCGTGTTCGGCAATGTAAAATTGCAATTTCACACTTAACGATTAATCAGTACAATGTTTAACTTTTCAATAATTATTTTAATACAATTTTTCTTTATCTACAAATTTTAACTTTAACTTCAAATAAAGTTTTATATAAAATAATAATCAATTCAATAACTTAAATATCTTATTTCTCATTAGTTTCAGACTTTATACATTTATGTAATCTATATAAATCTATGAAATAGAATCATAATCATCATTCATTAATAATGTCGATAAATGTATACAGTTAGTTAATATAAAATATCGTTTTAAAGCTGAGTTGTATATGTGTTCAGATTGCTGCGTGTTCGGCAATGTAAAATTGCAATTTCACACTTAACGATTAATCAGTACAATGCTTCCTCGTCTAATGATTAAACAAGAGCAAAACAAATTTTTAATTAAAATGTTAAATCATTCGTTGGCAGTTATTCAATTAGGACGTTTCGCAAACGATAATAGTCGGAGACGGCGTCGGATAACTTTTCAAAATTTTACAGAACACGTTTACTTAAAACAAAAAAAATTATATAATAACTTTGAAAGTTTATTTTTCTAAACAGAATTTTCAATCAATTTATAATTTTAATAAATTTCTTTTATTATTAATTTGTATTGAAAAAAATTGATTGTAACAAGTTATTGTAAATTTGTGTATTATCAATGTGCGAATATGGAGTGATGTAATGTGATTGTAGTTGAAATTCGATTTTGTTGGGTTTCATATTTGAAAAGTGTTGTGAAGTTGTATTGAAGTAATAGGATTAAAAGAGAGGATAAGGACTTATAACAAAAAAATATATAACTTTGAAAGTTTATTTTCTAAACAGAATTTTCAATCAATTTATAATTTTAATAAATTTCTTTTATTATTAATTTGTATTGAAAAAAATTGATTGTAACAAGTTTTTGTAAATTTGTGTATTATCAATGTGTGAATATGGAGTGATGTAATGTGATTGTAGTTCAAATTCGATTTTGTTGGGTTTCTTATTTGAAAAGTGTTGTGAAGTTGTATTGAAGTAATAGGATTAAAAGAGATGATAAGGACTTAAAACAAAAAAATTATATAACTTTGAAAGTTTATTTTTCTAAACAGAATTTTCAATGAATTTATAATTTTAATAAATTTCTTTTATTATTAATTTGTATTGAAAAAAATTGATTTTAACAAGTTTTTGTAAGTTTGTGTATTATCAATGTGCGAATATGGAGTGATGTAATGTGATTGTAGTTGAAATTCGATTTTGTTGGGTTTCATATTTGAGAAGTGTTGTGAAGTTGTGTATGAAGTAATAGGATTAAAAGAGAGGAGAAGGATAAATTAGAAGAAAAAAATAGTAGAAGTGTGCAGTGATGAATATTGGTTCTCGGGATATATCAAAAGATACATCTAGATAATGTGGTATGTGTATAAAGCCCGTGCCTTTATAAGTATAAACTATAGATCTGTCAGCTAATAGTCATTTATGTGAGGGACGTCGTGATAAACAAATCCATATCTGAGGTTTGCGCCCCGGCCGAGTCACGATCCATTCGCCACGATAATTTGAATACAATACATGTCAACAGTTATGTCGTACCACCAATATTAAAGTGGAAAAGCGCGCTCCATTCTATGCGGAGCAATGGACACACACCGCATACTACATACATACATACAGAGCGCACTGCATACTACATCCATGGATACAAGCGTGCACAGATAGGTTTAGGTATAAGAGGTATTATATAGGTATTTATATAAGAGTCCGGCAAACACACGTGCAATGCTCTATACTTGCTGCAGCAGCAACATGCTCAGAGACACATGGACGCAACAGAGAAAGAGGAAAAAGTCGTTTCTCTTTACCTTTTTTATTTTTCTCTCTCTCTCTCTCTCTCTCTCGTGTACATTTCTGTGTGTGTATGTTTGCACAACTCGAGGCATGCGATTTATTGGTTAATTAAATGTATTCTTATAGATAGTGGCTTAATATATGGGAAGAAACGAGCCCATTTCGCAACGCGCTGCACTAACGCTACGCTACCATAAACACACGCATTCCTAGCCACCTACATCAAACCCAAAGGAAATTCCTCGCAAAAATCTGTCACATTCCTTCCTTCCGTTCATCACATCTAATCTTCATACCAAACTTACACTTTCCACTTAGTTCTAATCAATTTCATTATATAATGAAGATTTTGTTTACTATTGTTGTAATTATATGTTGCAACTAATTATGTTTATTATTAATTTCGACATTTTTTTAACACTTTTTACCTGAACATAGTTAAAATAAAAAAAATAAAAATTTTCTATGGATTTCTTTTAAAACACATTAAAATTAAGTTGCCTATAAAAGTTTACTAATTTTAATAAATACATCAAAAATAAAGGAAATTCCTTCCAAAAATCTGTCAAAATTCGTCCTTCCATTCGTCACATCTAATCTTAATACCAAAATTACACTTTCCACTTAGTTCTAATCAATTTCATTATATAATGAAAATTTTGTTTACTATTGTTGTAATTATATGTTGCAACTAATTATGTTTATTATTAATTTCGACATTTCTTTTACACTTTTTACCTGAACATAGTTAAAATAAAAAAAAATAAAAATTTTCTTTGGATTTCTTTTAAAACACATTAAAATTAAGTTGCCTATAAATGTTTACTAAATTTACTAATTTTAATAAATACATCAAACCCAAAGGAAATTCCTCGCAAAAATCTGTCACATTCCTTCCTTCCGTTCATCACATCTAATCTTCATACCAAAATTACACTTTCCACTTAGTTCTAATCTATTCATTATATAATGAAGATTTTGTTTACTATTGTTGTAATTATATGGTGCAACTAATTATTTTTATTACTAATTTGGACATTTCTTTAACACTTTTTACCTGAACATAGTTAAAATAAAAAAAATAAAAATTTTCTATGGATTTCTTTTAAAACACATTAAATGTTAAAATTTTCTAAATTTGTTGGTAAATTCAGGCAATTTTAAGCTTAAATCGCATAATAAGTAAATTACATTGATTTAGATTAGAAAAACGGATCAATTTTCATCTATATTTAGAAACAATTGTATTTTATAAACCTATTTCATGTTATTCTGCTATACAATTTTTCTTTTAGTTACAACGTAAAAAAAGTAGGTACAGAAGTATTTCGAATGAGATTTATTCTTGTAATTTTACTCTAAAATACATATTATTTTTATAAAAATTTAATAAAAAAAAGGATCAAGTATCCAGACAGATGAAATAACCAAAGTTACGAGAATTTGTTGATTATAATATTTTTTTTGCGTTCGTTCGTTATTGCGCTTCATCAGAATGTTTTCATCGGCGTAAATTTTGACGTGAGGGAAACGCGAGATTGCAGGGCAAGAGGAGACGGCAGGATCTGGTGTGGTCCCAGGAAAACAAAGTGAGTGTGTGAGTGTGTATTCCGCAGTTATAATATTGACTTTCTGTCTTAAACTTATAATTTACACCCCTCAACATTCGCAGGGGGTGGCGGCGGCGGTTCTCGCTCGCCGGTCGCGCGCTACGGGGTAAAGGGGGGAGGGGGACAGAGGGTGGTTCGAAGTGGGCGCATAAAAAGCGAGTCCCAGTCTCGAACGCATATGAATCATTATGATGAATTAACGACAAACATTTAGAAAACGTCCTTTCAGTCGGAGCCACCGCCGCCTCCCCCTGCGAAAGCCTCCCTCTCTCTCTCTCTCTCGCGACATACATATACACACATAAATTATTGCCGACGAAATCCACCCGCATGACTTTCAATATATCCGTACACTTTCTACATTATTTAATTTTTTTTTCTATTGTGTTTATTTATGATCAACCATTTATATATATTTATTTCTAGTCAAGTTTCAATTAAGAAAGTTTTTTTTTTATTCATTATTTTGTAAACACATATATAACCAATTTATGAATATAAATTATTTATATTTAAAGAAAGTTTACAAACTATGTTTTCATATAAATTCATTGTATTAATAATTTAAATACAATTAAATAAGTTCAGAACTTAATTTTTGAATGGTTATAACAATAAATGGTAATCATTAGTTAATGATTAAATTCTCCCAATAAAATATAGAAAAAGTTTTTAAATTTTGTGCAAATTAAAAAAACATGATTGTTTTTCTAAATTATACCAAAATTTAACCTTATTTTAATCGAATTCATGTAATTAAATTAATTAAAGAAAGTTTACAAACTATTTTTTCTAAGAAATTCATTGCATTAATACAATCAAATAAAATCAGAATTTTGTAAGAAAAAAAACTTCTGAACTTAATTTTTGAATTGTTATAATAATAAATTATTTATTTATATTTATAATTACATGAAATAATTAATTAATGATTAAATTCTTGCAATATAATATAGCAAAAGTTTATAAATTTTGTGCATATTAAAAAAATAATTGTTTTTCTAAATTATACCAAAATTACTTCTATATGGATGAATGTTCTCTATAAAAAAATGGTAATTGTTTGACCTTTTTTTAATCCAATTCATGTAATTAAATTAATTAAAGAAAGTTTACAAACACTTATTTTCTAATAAATTAATTGCATTCATATTTAAATACAATCAAATAAAATCAAAACTTTGTAAAAAAAAGTTCAGAACTTAATTTTTGAATTGTTATAACAATAAATTATTGATTTATTCTTATAATTACATGAAATAATCAATTAATGATTAAATTCTCGCAATAAAATATAGCAAAAGTTTATAAATTTTGTGGAAATTAAAAAAAATAATTATTTTTTCTAAATTATACCAAAATTTTACCTTTTTTTAATCCAATTCATGTAATTAAATTAATTAAAGAAAGTTTACCATCTATTTTTCTAAGAAATTCATTGCAATTAATATTTAAATACAATCAAATAAAATCAAAACTTTGTTAAAAAAAAGTTCAGAACTTAATTTTTGAATGGTTATAACAATAAATTATTGATTTATTCTTATAAATTTTGTGCAAATTAAAAAAAAAAAATTGTTTTTCTTAATTATACCAAAATTACTTCTATGTAATTGTATTATGCAATCAAATAAAATCAAAACTTTGTAAAAAAAAGGTCTGAACTTATTTTTTGAATTGTTATATTTTAAATTATTTAAATTGTTATTATTAAATGTAATAATTAATTAGTGATTAAATTCTTGCAATAAAATGTAGTAAAAGTTTTAAAATATTTGTTGAAATTAAAAAAAAATATATTGTTTTGAATTTTTCAATTCTAAAATTATATCAGAATTACTTTTATATTGATGGATTTTTCTATAAAAAATAGCAAATGTTTGACCTTTAAAGTCAATTATTTAATTTTTTTTACTAAAATTAGTATATTTCTATATAATTAACATGTTTTGATTTTGCTTTGGAATTGATCAATTTTAGATGATATTTAATGTTTTATACAACAATGAATGCTCTGTTATTAATATAGAAAGTATTCGTAAAGTAATTGTCGTCAATCAAATCAGTTGTAATTTAGTGAGCATGTTTTGTGAAGTGCATAATTGGACGCTATAAAAGGTACTTTTAATAGATGCCTCTTATTAAGTTAAGTATCATCAGAAGGAAATCGAGTGAGTGAGAGAGAAGGGAAGGGAAGAGATCGAAACAAATAAAGTGAAGCAGATTTTGCATAACTGTGCTTAATGATAATGAATTATATGGAGAGCGCATTTGAAATCGGTTATAAATCTCCTCAATTAATGGCCAATTTACAAATCGCTGATGCCGATGTTTTTCTTTTTCCTCCGCTACTTCGTCTTCCTCGCTGGAAAACCAGTTGACGCAATCGTCAAACGGCATTAATTCCGCTCGGGCATTTATCAAAATCCAGCTTTCTTCCTTCCTCCAAAGCCATGTTTTCATCTCTTCGTTTCCACGGGAAGAAAATACATGTAATAACGGTCCTTCGTCCTTGCAAATAAGACAATTATTTATTTAAATAATGTCCAAATGGATAAACTAAAAATAAAATAATAGGGCCAAGGAAAAGGAGTAGGAAGGGGCGGGGGATGAGACGTGCAAAACTAAAAAGCGAGGAAGGAAGATATTTATATGATGATAACTTGTTCATCCCTTCAGAGTGAACAAATAAAATCGTAAAATATCTTAACCGTGTGCGCCCCGCTTCGTTTATACATGTATACTGTACACACACACACGTCGGGGGCGGTTTTGTGTATGTGTGTGTGTATATATATATGTGTAATGGTGGAGCTGGTAGCGCGCATCACAGGAAATATTTCCTCTGTACCGAACAAAGTTCCGAGCAATTTTATTTCGCCGCTGCGAAAACTGTAGCCGAACTGCCGTAACAAATAACTGCCTCCAATGGGCAAACTTCAATATGACACACTCTGGATATCTTTCAGAGTTTTAGGTGACAGAGACATCAGGAAGAGGAGAGGAATCGTCGTCGCCGCCACCGCCGCATCTGTCGCCGAAGAACACCCCCAGTCCTGGCCATTACTCAAAGGTCAAGCCGTTCTTATTGCCATTTGCCAAAAATGAAGGCAATAAAGTGACAAATCTTCATGGAAAATAATACAATATCCACTCAATTTTCACGAATATTTTCTATTATAATACAGAAAAAAAAAAAATTAACGTTAAATTTGTAACTAAAATTATATGATATGAACTGTGGCACAAAGATCAAGTCTTTGTTGAAGCAAAATAACTTGTAGCAATAATGAAGTCTACATAATCTAATCCGAATCAATTAGCGCTAAGCGCAATTAATTAAGGATCCCGACCAATAGAATAAGTTAAGTTACACTAGTTAATTAGACTTAAGTGCACATATGGTTACAGTAAAGTACGCAGCTTATACAGCTTATTAAGCCTTCTCCGTCCGAACTTCTGCACGGGTCTCATTATGTAATCAAATCATAATCAAATCATCATTTTATGTACAGACATTTAGATTATTAACACTCAATTCTCTCTCTGCGTTTTAATAACGAACAGAAAATAAACAGATGATATTTTTTTAACTATGTTTTGCAAAATCTTAATTAGTCCTATTAACGAGTTTAATGAATGACTATTAATTAAATAACTAGTTAAGTTTTGCATACAATAATTGACAATTAATTAAAGATTCCGTTGGAAATGGATAAAATCTTTGTTTATTTGGAAACGTAATTTGGTGAGATTCTTTACGAGCATTTCCTTGTATGCAGTTTACTCAATTTGTTTCCAGTTTTCCAGAAACATATGCTCTCCTTCGGGCTTTGCCTGTGGTCCATTTCCTTTTATTTTGAAGCGTTTCGCAAATTTTCCCCAGACACAACCATAAACTATTTTTTTCGCATTTAAAGAAAATATGGTGCACAAGTTTTCCTTATTTCGAACTCATTTTATGATAGTGAAAAATAAACAGTTATGATGATGACCAAAAGTGTATAGTTTTTAATAATTACTATTACTATATTTATATTAGAAGATAAATCTTCTAAAATTGAATAACCAATGTTACTTGTTAACTATTACTAGTGGATAATAATTCTACTGAATTGTTATAAATTGCTATAGTTTAATATAGTAGCAGATTCTTGAAGTTGTTTGAAATAATTACAATTTTCAAAATATTTGTTTTAGTATTTTGATCGAATGAGCAATAAAATAATTGTAATATTATATAAAAAAAAGAACAGCGAATAATTAAAGTTATCCACTTTCATAATTTACAAACGGGCTGAATTAATAATAATGCACTTAACAATAATTATTATTCCGATTTAAATAACTTCCTTTTTGAATTATTTATCGACATGCTAATTAAAATTATTGCTCGCACGTAGTTCCAATTAAATTATCCATAACTATTGCAGCACTCCCATATTTTTTTTTATTAATTTTTTTATCACATTTTTATTCAACGCACAAAAAGATATATCGTTTTGTTTATATATATAAGCAATTTATTTTATATTATTTTTTTTTGTGATCACTCAATTTATATATTTCGTAAAAACAGTTTGTAAATTTTAATTAAAATAATATTATATAAGAAATGCTGCTGCTTTATGTAACAGTTTTAATTAAAAATCGTAGAATCGTTTAATTGGAAACGTTGAAGATTTTAGTTCTTGGAATTGATGGGGGGAGGAGAAGAAAATAAAATACATAAATAAATACGGAATCTACATAAATATTGTTTCATTGTTGGTGCGGCTGCCAAAGGGATGACAATAAATATACGAAAATATTGTCCATCGGAGACATGATTATGGGTAATCATTTTTTTTCCTCTTCTTTCCAGACGCAACGGGAATTTATTATTAAATCCTTTTCTATTAAGAGATTTCAAACGGTGAGATTTATGCGACGATTAAGGATGCAGGTAGGAGATTTAGTCTCCTCGGTCCACGGCGAATTGGCGAACTTCTTCACTCCACCACTTCGGTGGTTTATACGCAAATTGGCGAACGGAATTCCAATGTTTATATGATGACAGATTTTTATTATTGAACATAAAATCAAATTTATTATAAATATTTTATAATTAATTTACATAATTAACAAAATTCAATACATATTTTTTTTAAACTCTTCTAATCAATAGCAACTTTCAAACTTATTTTATATAACAAGTTTATGTTATCTCTTTAGGTAAGATATCCGAAATTGAATGTATTTTAGATAAACCTTTGAATATATTACCCTTAGAAACACGTTTTAATCGTGGGAAGTTCAAGTTGAAAATGGTCGCATGAATAAGGAAGTTTGTATAAAAAAAGAAACAAATTTTGTATGTTTCGCATGACAAATTTGTAATATAACAATTTGTATATTGTGACTAATTTTTCGTTATTTAAATACAAAATTATACAGGTTTTTCTAAATGTAAAAGAAAATTGATGAATTTGAAGAAACTACAACTTTTATTTTTTTAAATTATGTTTTCTCTTCTTTGCTCGCAGCATGAGATTTATACATCGTGCAGAAGTTTTCTTTTTTTTTATGAATCTGATACAAAATCATTAATTTTAATTAAGCGTGTAATAATACCTGTTGCAAAAGAAACGGTCGGTAAATACCTGTGGCAGTTTTTTCAAAAAGTGAGTTCAGATAAACGGAAATTTTGAGATTTGGCGTGAGTGGATATGGTTATGGATGTGGATGTGCGGTGTAAGCATGAAGGCCAATATAAATATTTGAAGGCAATAAAGGCAGATGTAAAGTGAAAGAGTGCGAGAGAGAGAAGAAGAAGCTGCGTAGAGAGAAGTTAAATATAATTAAGCGTCTGCCGCGGCTTAATCTGTATAGTTTATAATAATGAGTGATTGTAATCTGAGATGTGAGAAACCGCCACTATTCGAGAACGGCGTCTGCAAATACTCTGTCGCCCATTTAGATAATAAGAGCAGATTTAGTGCCTTTTCGGCTTACATCACATGGCGGGGGCCATTCCGTTAATTTATGGATATGGGTTTTTGAGGCGGCGGATCTCTCTCTTTCTCTCTCTATCCTCCTCCTGCTCTTCTTTCCACCCTCCTCCAGCACTCTGCAACAACGAACGGTCTATCTCCGTTTTCCATCCTCACGCTCTTCTCTTCATCTCTTCTCTTTTTGAAACCGTTAATGTTACGTCCCCGGCCGAGCACACAGCAACTAAACATTTCACACAATAACTCACCAATTGGATTATCCGCGCTTACAACAAATATTGTATTCGTATATAATAGAATTGGTCTGAAACTCGAGGTCGACTCATTAAGATGTCACCTGGCATAAAGTTTTTCGGAAGAAAAAGCATATAATGTTATGGTTTGTTACGTCGCGCCAGGAAGTCAACACCATTATCCATCTTCTTCGTCATCCTCTTTCTTTAGATCCAAACATCCTTCTACTGTTCTATTACTAAAGACAGGTGCGTGTGGTTAATCTGAAATTGGGGGAGAAATTGTTTCGTCTCGTGTGGTAACGGAAGGACGACTACAACCAGAAAAGAGCATTTGCAACTAGGTTATCTCTTCCTTTTTGTTGTTATTTCTAGATGTTTTCCTTCTTTTCTTCGCTCGAATGGGTCGAGGGCAGTAAATACTTCACCGATCACCCATTGTGAACTCCGTGGACACAAATCTTCGGAGGAAGACGGTGTACAGTATCGCTGCTTAACGCGGACAATGCGGTGGTGCCTCCTTCTCTTCTTATTCCTGTTTTTCTTTTTCTTTCTACAACTGCCAACAACCAGTCATCCAATAACATGCAAAGGTACAGTCGCAGCCACGGTTCTTCCTATCTGCATATGTTGCGCGACGACGTAAAGCGAATCCGCGTAACTGCATTCTCTATTATGCCGATCCGCTCCTCAATATTACGTCTCTCTGAATTATCCTTCGCGTTCGAGCATTGCTCGTTGATATGCTCTTGACACACGCAATAAATCCTCCGTTAAACGGTCTATCGAACTTTACAAACATCCGCTCTCCTATTTATCCGTTACACCTACTTCCTAGAACCATATACATTTGACGTACAGCCTTTCTTTTCTTATTACAACATCAATTGCTCGGTATAACGCTATTATGTAACAAATACAGTTGAAAATACAATAGCATTTCATACATTCTTATATCATTTCATCCAAATTGGTAATTAAAATAAAAAAGTGTATAAAATTCTAACGATTCACATTAATTAACCTTTCCCAGACAAATAAAAAAAAACCACTTTTACATTCAATGTTACCTTTTAGTATACTTAGTGTCGAACCTTTTGTTTATTGGCCGCCTTACCCAATTAATACAATCAGATAACGACAGATTACATTTTCCAGTCCATTTTCCCCTATTAAAATTTTACAACTACTTGTTTTAATTTTAAGAATTTTTCTTGTTTTTACTTTATTACAACTTTATCCGTTTTTCCTCTAAATATTAATTAACTATAATTTCTATTGGGTAAGTTTTTAATTATATAAAATATTTAAAGAGATACTTTGTTTCGTATTTAGTACGGAATGTTATTTCTTAAAATTAATCTAAATTTTATATATTTCTTAAAATTAATTAATTTAAATTATATGAAATGGCACAATAATTACAAAATTAAATAATTATTGGTTAATTTATTAGATTTTAATTAAAATATAATTATTTCTGTGGAATTCACTTGATAGAAACTAATTTACAGTTTAAATATTTACGTAATTCACATTACCACAATATTTTATTTTCGGTATATTAACTAAACTAAATATATTGTTTAAGGGATTTAATAATATTGAAGTTTGGAAGGTTAAGTAACGTCGGTGAACTCGTCGGTTACGGGAGATCAACTCACTGTCGGTCCGAGGTTGCGGCGTCTGCCCGAAGACAGAGTTGTCGGTAAACAAACGTGAGAGAGAAAAGGGGGTCTCACTGGGCCCCACTTAGTACGCTAATAAAGGACCTGGTGAGATGCTGACAACGGCTTCATCAATCAATCTTTTCCACATCTCTAAACAACCGCCTGATTGTCTTCCTCTGCCGTTTTACGTTAACATCCTCATTCGTCTTTGCGAACTCACCCTTTGTTTTTATCTCATTCATTCTTTAAATTTTCCTATACCAAAAACCATCATTCCTTTATCTTATTAATCATATTTATTTCATTTCAAATAATTAATTCATAAATATTAATTAATGAAAGAAATATATAGTGATTTTACGAAAAAAAATCACATCTTCACTGTAAATTTAATTATTAATTAACCATACATGCCAATTAGATTATTTAATAATTAAATTAAAAAGAAAACTATAGCCTTTACAATAAGTCATCTCACAGATTGATTTAGCTTAAAGTTTTTCTATAATTAATTAGTAAAATTTGGCGATTTTTTTTTTATTATATTCAAAATTTTCAGATTTCTTTTTTATTTCATAATTGACTTTTTTCATTAATAACTATCAATTAATTATTTACTTTTGAATGAATAGTTTATAGGATACGTTTACTGAATGATACATAATTTAAGCTATAGAATTCATTCGTTTGTTGTGTAATGGCATACATGGGAATTAGATCATTAATAATTAAATTAAAAAGAAAACTATAGCCTTTACATTAAGTCATCTCACAGATTGATGTAGTTTACAGTTTTTCTATAATTAATTAGTAAAATTTGGCCATTTTTTTTATTATATTCAAAATTTTCGAGATTTCTTTTTTATTTCATAATTGACTTTTTTCATTAATAACTATCAATTAAATTATTTACTTTTGAATGAATAGTTTATAGGATACGTTTACTGAATCATACATAATTTAAGCTATAGAATTCATTCGTTTGTTGTGTAATGGCATACATGGGAATTAGATCATTTAATAATTAAATTAAAAAGAAAACTATAGCCTTTACAATAAGTCATCTTACAGATTGATGTAATTTATGGTTTTTCTATAATTAATTATTAAAATTTGGCGATTTTTTTTTTTAATATATTCAAAATTTTCGAGATTTCTTTTTTATTTCATAATTGACTTTTTCATTAATAACTATAAATTCAATTGTTTACTTTTCAATGAATAGTTTATAGGAAACGTTTATTGTATGATACATAATTTAAGCTATAGAATTCATTCGTTTATTGTGTATATGGAAAAAGCGTTTTTCATTATCTGAAACCATCAATTCTCATTTGACTTAAATTCTTCCAAAAATTTGTTTAAAGCAGTTCTGTGTGCATAATAACAAAGTTGATTTATTGTGGTATTGATATGGAACATAACGCATCATTTTCTCTTCCATCCTGTATACATTTCTCTCTCTTTCTCTCTCATACACACACACTTCTGTTCTATATACACGTGGATGTCCATGTGTGTGTGTATCTCGCACCACGTTTCATGCATAATACATTGATGTGAGTGTGAGGGGCCATTAAAGCAAGTTTGATTTACAAAACCATAAAATTGATTTATTGCCGTTAATGTACAGTGCGTTAGGTAAAACACAAAAGGATCCGAATGACATAAATCCTCTGGCCCCGATCTTTGTAGCAAGCTGTCACTCGTTTCGCTGACACTCACAATTCCACCCTTGGCTCACTCGCACAAACTCCAACCAACCACCCAGCATCTCTCTCTCTCACACTCACACACACACACCCTCGCCCTTCTCCCTCACTCTCCCAGAGCAATGCGATGATATATTCGAAGTGAGCAAGGATGGAAGAGCGAGAAGGACAAACACCCGTTCATACCGACATAAATCGGGTCAGCCCCAATTTCGCACACACACAAAACGTGTTTCGAATTAACCAATTAATTATTTACGCACCTTTCCCTTTATTTTTCACATCTTCCATATGTCCGATGACCCATCAACATTCATTCCTGATGAAAGAAATCACAGTTTTACAAACTGTAACTTACATCTGGATTTAACCTATTATAAATTGCTTAATTATTTCAAAATGTATTGATTATAGAAAATATATAAATATTTCCACTTACCTTTCATATTTTTATTTTTTGGGAAAAGGATATTTAGTGTTTGTTTTTTTTTTTTTTAAATAAAAAGACAAGGATAATGTAACTCCTCAGTATTGCATAATTTTTTTTTATAACATATATTTTTATTTGAGCTTTTCATTGCAATCAAATACAACAAAATAATTAAATAAAAGAATGAATTTTCATTTTTACTCGTCTCGTGAGAAAGGGACGCTCGCAGGCGTCCCTTCGCTCACTCTCTCTCTCTTTCATAATCTCACTCACATCATTATAATTATTATAATCATTTATTAATTTTTATTTTTTTTATATAATTTTTTCGGAAAATTTTGGAAAACAAAGAACACGAAAACTTAAACAGGAAAAAGAAAAAGAAAAATCGTTTTAAATAGAGCCATATTTTTTTTTTTTGCCTTGATTATTCAGCTATGCGTATACATTATTTTTTTCATCATTATTTTTATTTTTTTCTTGTAGTTTACATTACAATAATTATTATTGATAAATACTTCTCGTTTGTCTTCTTTAATTTAATTTATTATTTTATTTTATTTTTTTTTTTTGTTCAATTTTTCTTAATAATTTATTTAAAAATCCTCTTGGAAGAATGAGATATTACGGTAATACGTATACGAATGTTTATTTGTTTATTTATATTTTTGTCTGTGTTTGTTTTCTTCTGTTTTCATCGCTTTCAGTCAAAGCTTACAGAAATATCCGTGGAATCTCTTCTACAATATACTTTGTTTTTTCAAAACTATTTAGTTTACAGTAGATTTTCTTTTTTGAGAGGGGGGCTGGGGTTCTGTTGTGTTGGAGAGATGGGGGTAGGGGGGGGGGGCAAAACTAGTCACTCACTGTACATGCGGCTTAATTAATTTAATAGTATACATCTTAAATACTGACTTACTAAAAAAGAAGTTTCTTGTTTGCTTTATAATTATGTTTTTTTGTTTGTTTTCGTTCGTTATATACAAAGGGGAAGGGGGATTATGACTTAAAATTCGTATAACAATTGAATCACGCCAGAATTATCATCTTTACATCGTCAACTTTACAAAGTACAATATCACTAATTACTAAAAAAAAGTTTTTCTTTAACTTTAATTTTATTCTGTTATTTTAATATTTATAATATTTATATATATAATTATTTTTTTTGCTGCAGCAAGATATGATAACATCACAAAATATTTTGTGTTTTCTTTTCGTGGGGGGGGGAGTGTTGCGAACTTGGAGTTCGGCGCTTGCGGATTTCCGCTAATTATTTTGTTATTTTTTTTCTTTCTTCATTTAAATAATTAATTTTTTAAATAGACTATTCATTTTTCCTTCTGCTTCTTTCTTTTGTTATAAAGAACAAAACTACCTGTACAAATAGTAGGAATGCTATGGAGAGAAATTTGTGAAACAAGTGTCCTTTTTATACAATTTCAATGCACTTATCACTACACGTATTTACTGGAGAGTTGTTTGGCGAGTTCCGTGTACTTGAGGAATTTCGAATGTGGACTCTCCTCGAAATTGGTCGGGGGACTTTTGCTGCCGGTGGATCCAGGCCCTGAGGAGCTCGGAGTAGGCGTAGATTTGGTTGGGGTCTGGCTGTTGGAGGTGCTCGGAGCGGATGGGTTCGTTGCGGCCTTCAACGCAACGGGATCCGGGATGACTCCATCTTTAACGAAATGCATCTTCGAGAGGTGATGACGATATGCGCCCTTGGAAATGAACGGAGTATCGCAGAAGGCGCACTTCATTATCGAATCGGAGGTCATGACGGCATCGTTGCAGGCCCAACTGAAGGCGAGGATCGCGCCTGGAGTTGAGCTGGATGTTGTCGAAGAGCTGGACGGCGTGCTGGGTGCCGTCGATGCAGCGGCCACCGACGAAGAGGAGCTCCTGTTGTTCGTATGATGGGTTTCAGTCTTGTCGCAGAGCTTCTGAAGGGCGGCCAGAGGATGGCTGCTTCCTCTCTTGCCGCTCGTCGGTGTACTTTCGCCACCTCCGCCGCCTCCTGACAGGCTATCAAACATCGAGCTAAGAGCGCCCAAACTGTTGCCGGTCTTCCTATCACCGTTTGTACTTCTTGGCGTTCCGGACCTATCACTGCTTGCGGGGCTGCAAGTGCTATTCCTACATGGACTCCTCTCATCCCGTTGCGGACTGGTCAGCTTCCTATCGTCCACCTCAACCTTCTCCTCCTTAACGCCGTTGCTGTGCAAACTATGCTTATCATCTTCCTCGACGTCCTCCATCTTAATTTTGATATCTTCATCTTCGATTTCTTTCTTTATGCTGATTTCTGCGACGTCCTTCTCTGAGCACGGCGATTTGTCCCGTTTATCTGGCGTCGAGCGAGGCGTTGAAGCAACTGGTATCCCAGGAGGTTCCATTTTTCTCTCCGGCGTCAACGCTTCTATCCTTCCTGCGCTGCCCCTTTCACTGATTGAGCTCGATTCGCTTCCGCTCCTCTCGCGTCTCCCGTAGTTCTGCTGCTGATGGTAATTCCTCAGAAGGTTCATTGTTTGAGCATCCACCAAAGGTTTCGTGTAGTCAACGCTCTCGTCAATACCCAACCTCTTAAGTATACTGCTGCCCATGGGAGCAGCCGCTGGTCCTGGGAATGAGGCGTTCTGCCTACCGCGCGAATCGAAACTCTTCTCGATCAACTTCTCAATAGCGTTCAGAACCGATGGCGATGATCCATTATTGTTCTCGCCTGTCTCTTTAGTCGTTTCAATGGATGGGGATCGCAATTGCGGCGATGGGGACTTCTTAGCCTTCTCTCTGCTCTCCGGCGGAAGAATATTATTGGACATGAGCGCGTTCTTCAGGAAATTCCTCTGATTCGTACTCATACCGACGCATTGCCTGATGTGATCGACAAACAATGACGTCTCGATTTTATTGCCACACTTCTCGCAGGTTATCCTACCCGCTCCCGTCTGCTGGTTCTTCTCCAAGCTTCCGTTATCTCCATTCTTAAACTCGTGCTGCGCCCTCTCAAGCTCCAGCAGCTTCCTCACCGGTAGTGACTTCTTTCGCTTCTCACGTGTCTGCCGCCTCCTGCCACCGCTCTCCGTTATCGATCTCATAATGTGCTCTTTATAATGAGAATTTTTGACCATGTGATTGCTGAGTTCCTTCAGAGAGCTGAAGGCTTGATCGCAGACCTTGCAGGTTAGTACGGCGCTCACGTGACTGCTTGCACTTCCCGGGGGACCGCCGGGGCCGCTACCTCCGCCCCCGCCGCCCCCGCTCCCGTTTTTTGGATCGTCGCTGGACCTCCACGAGATAATCTGCTCCTGCGAGATGATGTTCGTGTAGTGCTGCGTCTGCTGCATGTGACTGGTCATCTCTGCAAGTGATCGGAAGCTCTGACCGCACCACATGCACTTCAGAATCTGCCGCGTCTGCTCGGCTCCTTTGCCCAACCAAACATCTTGTCCACGCACCAACTTTCTCGGCAATGGCATCGTCTCTTTGATTAACAGATTCAGATCGGATTGATTAGGTTTGGATGAGTTCGAAGAGGACGAAGACGTGGTTGTATTCGATGGTGATGAAGTCTGAGGTTGCTGAATGCTCTGTTGCTGTTGTTGTTGCATTGGAGGAACTGGTACATTCACACCGCAGTGTTTCGCTTCTTTCATGTGGGTGGTCATCGCCGCGAGACTCGGAAAACTTTGTTTACACCATACGCACTTCAAAACATCTTTAGCTTGATCCGCACCTTTGTTCAACCAGTGCGATTGCCAAGCTGAATGCCGACTTGTCGCAGAATTCACTGAAGAACCGCTGTTGGTCATGGAACGGAACAAGTCTTCACCGCCGAGTTTACTTAACTCGCTCATCTTCTCCAAAGCTTTAGTGGCATCGCTTGGAGTCGGAGTATGCTGCTTCATCTTACCATTCCACATATCAGGAGATGGATTGGTTTTCGGTGACAGACTTGCTGCTGCAACTGCCGCCGCAATGTAAGGCAGATGGGATGCTGGTGACGACCAATGAGGTAGCGCTGGTTTAAAATCGACCGTGCGTTGCTTGCGTGCCGGAGGTTGCGAGCTTGTGTCTTCGGAACTCCTCTTCCGCGTCGTCACGGACAGATCCAAAGGACTGTTGAAGGGTGTTTCACCGCTCGGAGGCGTACCCGGTTTACTCAAATTTATCACATCACTATCGCTCTCGGATAAATCACTTTTCGAGCGTTTGCTAAAGTCCAGGATTCCATCGCCGGATGGAGACTGCATGGGCAATGGAGATGACGACTGATTGATTCCTCCTGGAGGCGAGGACGACGAGGAGATCAGTGGCGATATCGAACTTCTGTTGATCGAATGCGACAAGGGCGAGGTCATCATGAGTCGATGGGAGTGAGCCACAGCAGCGGCGTTGAGGTACGCGGCCATCGCTGCTGATTGTGGCGGAAGGAGGGCGGCGGCTGCTGCGGCTGGAAGCGTCGGAGGAAGAGCGACACCAACGGGACTCAAGGCCGAAGCGGCCATCGGCCTGATCAGTCCGCTTCTATCAGAAAACATTGACTCGCCTGAAGGACTTCTCGGATGTTCACTGGACTCGCGCGATTGACACCGCGGACTGCTCAGATCTCTGTAACAAAGGAGGTACCTGGCTTGAATACAAGTAAAAGAAAGCACCGCTATTTGCTCAATTGAAGTGATTTACGATTTTCTGGTAAATAGTGAACGCAACAAGGTGTCTTGTTTACACATCCTCTTTCTCTCCCACCCTAATGCATACATGCGCCGTTAACGTTAAGTAAACAATGAGGAAATTAAGTGGCGGCTCATCAAATGGAAACAATTTTTAAATTACTTTTAAAAAATACCGGTATTTAATATCTAATAGAAATATGTATGAATTTAATTTTTGAAAGAGAAAAAGCAATTACCTGTCTGTGAGGTGATTAGGCATGGATGGGTCATCGGTGAGAGACCTAGAGCTGCGGGGAGAGGCCAAATCTCCGGCTGGTGGCGAGCTGACGTCTTCGTCGCCTGGTGTTGGAGACGCTGCCGACGTGGGCGTCATCGAGCCGGACTCCTCGTCACCTTCAAGCTTGTCTCCTTCTTCCGGGGATCCCTCTTCGCCACCTTCCCCTGTAACCATACAAAAAAAAAACGACCAAATAAGTGAGAGAGTCATGCAGGGCGTGTTTCCCATCCTATGGGAACGCTCGGGGCTTCCGAGGTGAGAAATCTTATTTCAGCGCCGCAGTAATCGAAGCCCAGACACGTCTAATGAAGTTTGCCCTGGCCTCATCAACAAAACTGACCGTTGTTTGGTTTGATTCCAAGTTGGATTAATATACCCCCTTCCATCCCCCTCGGAGCCGTTGCTCACTTATTCGCACGTACCGACCGATGCGGAAATTAATCACCTATGGTGCCACCAATGCCAATGTGCCGATTGCATAAAGTAAGTCAAAAACTAATTAAACTAAAGGCACGAACAATGCTCGTATCAATCAAGGAAAAGTTCTGCTAATGAAGTGTCTGCGCCATCCCCATTGTCGTCGACGCCGCGCTGCGAAGAGATCGAAGAGTGCGATACAAACAATAATAACAGCTCGATTAGAATATTCTGGTTAATGTGCGGGGGAGGGACACGTCCTAAGAATGCGATGATGACACATTAAGAGGGCGAAAGATTTCTCTCGCAGATACCGGAATTCATCGGAATTGCTTATGCCATTTTCTGAGTTCCCTATCGCTTATTCATTTGTTATTAACTTGCTTTTATTTGAAATTTGCATCAATCTCAAATACTTTTTTAAGAAACAGTATTACTTAAGATAAAAGTTTTTTTATGTTATCAAAGCTACAGATAATACAACATCTAAATGCCATTTGCAGATGCAGGCAGATTCATGCCATTTGCTGCATTTTTTGGTGGTTTTATTTTGGAGGGCAGGGTTGGATTCGATGGAGAGCGCGGAAAAGGCGGGGTTGAAGGAGCATCTCGCTGACCAATGATTTCGCCGCTCATGTAGATGCAGCAGCTCCGCTGAAACTAATTACGCTGATTTATGTTGCCATTGTTCATTGTTGCTCCGTGTTTGGACAGCTCAGAGACATACGTGCACGCCCCTGTTTGGACGTCCATTGCGACCTCCCGCCAAGAGTTCAAGACGCACACGGGAGTTGACACCGAGATGTTTATGCATTCCGACGACCGGTTAAGAAGAAGTAGAAGCTGAGGAAGAGGACGTTGTCACGGTTCGAAGGCAACTCCCTTTCATTCCTGTCCTCCCAATCACGCATACACACACTGCTACTCCGGCCCTTTTTCAACCTCTCTCTCTCTCACACACTCACTCGCCTTGCTACAACTCTTTTCTTCTTATACAACTTCTTCTTCGCTTTCTTTCCATTCTTGTACGCCGGACTCTCCGCTCGAAACGCACACCATACACTCGCCGATGCTATCAACAAATTGTTCATGTTAAGGGGCAGTTACATGGACGATCAGCTTCCACTCTTTCTCTTTCTTCTCTTTATCTGCAAGTACCTTAATTCTATAAATTGGAGGAATAGAGAGAGAAGGCGATCTCTGATCACGCTTTAATACTTTTGACTCCCGCAACATTCATTAGCCTGAGATCTTGATATTGGCAGAGCACAACTCGTGCGCTCACTCTTTTCGCACAGATTCCTGGAATTAAATTGCGGACGTTGCACGACGTACGGACATACCGCTCAGATAAGCCCTCAACCTGAAAAGCCTCACCCCCTACTGCATTCATAAAACTCCGCGAAGAATGAAAGACAATGGCCTATAAATCAGAGGGGGATGAGGCATATTGTATATAAGCGCAACCCACCCCCTTCATCACATTACCCTCTGTACAACTCTCTCTCTCTCTATGTTTATATATATATATACAAACTTATTAGAGCCATTACGGCACGAGCCAATTAACCAAATTGCCGCGCTGGCTAAGCTGGAAAATGCTCGGAGGGTGCCCGAAACATACACACACATACACATTTGGAAACCACCTTTCCGAACGGATGAATCCACAAATTATCCGAATCAACATTAAACGCTCCTTCCCTAATCAATTTTCAAATAATAACGCAACGCGCAAAAAAAATGAAATCAATTACACGCAGACAACAACAATTCAAACTCCATCAGTTTTCACCGGATTCAATTTGTTCTGCCTTCCAGCTATATTGCAAATTGTATTATAAATTTAATTGTTTAGATTTAGAAACTTTTCTAGATTTAGTTGTGAATAAGCAATTAATAAATATAAATTTGTCATTTATGTTACTCACTTTAAGTTATTTTGGTACACCTTTGATATTTTGAATGATTCACAATTCAATCATCAAATTTTATTGTTTCGACATTTAAAGAGTAACAATTTGAAAATAATAGATTCTAAACATGATAATACGTAATGTTCAGAGAGCGTCACGTAATTGGTAACTTTAATTGTTGTTTAATCTTTACCGCCACGATGAAACGCATATCATTATTTAGTTAAGACTTTTCTCATATATTCTTTTTTGTTCGTGCCGAAGAGGTGTGTTTGTTCTATTTAGGATATTTGCGTTGCGGGACTGTGATTTGAGAGGCGGCGTCGGGATTGAAGAGATTGCATTCGATAAACAGCTAGGTGTGCTGTACGGGACCACCCAAAGTAGCGCAAGGGAAACGGGAAGGGAGAGAGAAGAAAAAAAAAGATAGAACCTTGTGGTCCGGAGACGCGCATCATCCTAAATCAATAGCAGTCGATGCGTCCTACGCAAATACCACTAAAAGCAGTCTTCTGTCGTGATGAGGTGGATGGCCATACCTGTCCACCTGCTTCCACTCGGGTTTGATTTATTGTAATTATCGCGGGACGCTCACACACACACACATATACTCTTAACATCAATCTTAACTTAACTCTCTGCCTGTCACTGTCAAGTTGACAGGGAGGCCCTTAACTGTATATTAAGTGAGCGACAAGTGATGTTCCTGTTCTCTCTGTCTTTTCATCTCTCCCTCAGCATCCTACATCATCGTATCTCTATCTATGTACTCGAAAGGTTTTCCATATATTAAACGGTCGCTGAAAGATCGTGATGCAATAAAATCAAAGGCATCCCCAATTATTAACATTCCCGCCGCGGTAATTTACACCTGCGTCCAACAATGGGGGTCTCGAATAGCTGTGCACTTTTCTAATTGCTTTTGTGTGTGCATACATGTACAAAACACAACCTGGAGGAGAGCCGTGACCTTACGAGCTCCGATCCTTAGCGCTAGGTATGTTAATGGTGACGTTAAACGGGCCCGTACATTCTAAAATCTAAATAGAAGTGTAATTGCGCTGTAAATCCGCCCGAATTCCTGCTACCAATTTAACATCTCAATCAGGAATGCCTTCTCGACATTAACATCGATGATCGATCGGTTCTCGTTTTTTTTTTTTTTTTATTATTGCTTTTGCTTCATATTTTTTTTTTGTGTTTGTATTAAATCGGTTGTAATTTGTTTCTGGGTGGATGGACGAAGGTAGGACGGTAGTCTTGCGGGTGAAGACGCGAGGCGCACGTGCCTCGTTGACCCTTGACACGGATCATTTGTCCAACCCCGGGGGTTCTTCGGTCCTCCGCACACACTCCACTCCTGCAGACATCATTATCATTAATGCCCCGTTCAATCACGGCTCCGATTGAATACTCCTGGCCTTTTTGTATATGCTCACTGCGCCAGCTCGTCCTCTTCCTCGTGGGTACTATACACCATTCTTCTCTCTTTTTTTTTTGTATATATATATATATATATTCCTTCTCGGCTGTCGACCGATCCGGGGATGTTGACAGGTGACGGATTGCTGCATTCAGTTTGCTCCGCTCGCGTGAGATGAGTGGGCCTTAATTTATAGAGTGAGTGTTGAAGAGTCAGCGACGGGTGGTAGATCACGTTGCCATCTATCAGGGCTTGGTGGGACGCTGTGGGAAGTTGGGCATCACCGCCACCTGGACCTCCTGCAGACGATGATGGAGGACGGAAAGATTCCACGGCCAGACAATACGCACGTGTTGCCAATTATAATAATTCCACCTTTACTCAAATAAAACTCGCTTTGATTCATTGAGTTGTCCCATCCCGAACATCCATAATTCATCCACTTCATCTCATCGTTATAGATCAGCGGTCGGGGAACTTTTTTAACCATTACCCCAAAATATTATTGCGTAAGTTGATATTACGCCCCCCCATTCTGAATTCACGAAACAATCAATGTAAATTTTAAATAAACATTATTTATTGAATTAATTTGCATTTTCATATTTATAAAAAAAAAGTTACATGAAAATAGTAATAGACAAACAAAATAAAATTCTTAAATTGGAACAAACAAAAATTAATTGAAAACTTTCCTCCTTCAGGTTTTGGAAAAATGATGTTGCTTCATGTTTGATATAATTACTTTAAAATTTGGACTTTTTGATGTAAGAGCAATTTGAATACAGTCTTCGGCGTTTAAACGATTTCTGTTTTTCGTTTTTATTTTCATTAGAGTGGAAAAGCCTTGTTCACAAAGGTAGGTTGTTGCAAATGGCAGCAATTTCTTTACCAAAAAGACGACAGATTTGCTTTGGTCTCAAATTGAATACGTGCTTCAGTATTGGATCGAAGTTTAAGAATTGCCTCTGTCAAACCTCTGAGTTTGGTAAGATGAAATTAGAAAAATTTCCCTATTACCCAAAAAAAAATAATTTTTACCCCATTTTGGGTAATTTACCCCGGTTCCCCGACCGCTGATCTAGGAAGTAAAAAAAAATAGAAAGTCTTGAAGTGTAGTCTTGAGGAAATGTCGATCTTCTTTAAGGGAGTTTGGTGAATATTGGATGCATTCACTTAACCTGAATTGAATGGTAGGTAAATGTACATGTCATCCATTTGGGAACGACGAGACTCAACATCCGGCATGCGACAGTTCTTTATAGTCATTCGTGGCAGTTCATTGACTGATCCGTTCGTAAACACGGGCGATTCTTCATTCGAATGAAGCCTTCTCCATTTCAGTTGTTTATTTACAAAGCGGCGGTGGATTTTTACGAGAGGTCCAATAAAAATCTGGGCCATCGTAAAAGAAAAGTTTCGCGTCTGGAATGAATAATCTCATATATGCAGCGGAGAGGGGAAAGGAAGAGGAGTTTCTTTTTTGGAAAGGAGGCTGGGGAACTTGGCAATTGATTTCCGTGTGTGTGTGCTGCAGGCCACGACGAGCCCTTTCGGATCCTTTGTTGCAGCCGGCAATTTCGAACCGACTCCGCTACTCGAGACAACCCTATGAATATTTGAACGATCCCCGAGACTGCATGTGTGTGTATACGAGAAGAAGACCTTATGGAATCTGCTATTGTTGTGTTACTGGAGCAACCCTAAACAAACCCTCCCCATATTTTATTAATTCCGCGATATTGCGCCAAAAGAAGTTTCATTCCTTCCCCGGAATCGGAATATGTAGTAAATAATGAAAAAAAAATAGCCCTGTACTAAAGGTCTTTTCTCCTAGCAAATAAAAAAATGAAATAGTGGGGTGGGTTTGATTTTAATTAAAATTTGCACTGCGCTCCGTAATTACAACCACCGCCAAACAAATTAACTAATTAACCGGCTATGAAAAGGGATCTGCACGCAAACAAGACTTCAATCGCGCGCTGCGCCTATGCATACTACTTCCAAAATCAATTTTGTGAACTTCAAAAGCTCAACGCAATGAATTACACCATATATCTGACAGAGGCTTTACGCGTTAACACAAAAAATTACATAACTATTATACAAAAAGATTAACAATTTCTCGTACGAAAATATTATTAGAACTTTATTTCGCAATCATTTTTTTTTGTGTTAGCAAAACCCATCAAATCCAGAAATTGTTGTGACGCTGCGGCTTAAACGAAACACATCATGATAGATTATCGATGAGAGAAGAACTATTTCGTCATGTATCATCATCATCATCTTCACGAATTGGAGCACGGAAGTGCGTGCGCTTATGAAGATTGATGTTAGCTATAGCAGCAGGAAACGGAAACAAAATCGCCCACCAAATTGAATCTTCTCTGTTTTTTTTACCCTCCTTTCTTATTTTTGTTACTGCGAGTTGGGTTTTATCGAATTAAACTGACGCGCGCGTTCTTCCTTATTTATTAAAGTTGATACCATCGTTTTTCTTGGGCAATTTGAGAAGTCTCGCATATTAATAATTCAGTTTTCTCCCAACGCGGATTGGGTTTATCAGGTGAAGGCGATGTGAGTAGTGAGTTTTGGACCACATTGGAGAAGGAAATTAAAGTTTCAAAGTCGAGTTATTATATACTTCTTGCATCGGAACTTCTGTTCCCGAACAATACTCTCTGAGTTAATTAACTCTCTCACTCCACTCGGCTATTACTTTAGTTTATTTTTTTTACTTCTCACCCGGCTTTGTTTTAAATTTAAATGCAGTCGTCTGTGTCCGTTGGATGCCTTTTATGCCGCATACTTTTGCATGATTAGCACTAATTGAAATCAACTGGTTGGCAATGATTGCATTTTCCGGCTAGTTTAGATGGCAATCTTTGTACCGCTTCGCTTCTACTAGAAGTGTGGGGAGAAGGAGGCGGCAATAGCAACGGAGGCGGCAAATCGCAATTAAAACCTCGTTTACTCAGCTGTCGTTTTTAGCGCGGCCGACGGATTAATTGTTAATTATTAATCTGGCGGAGGTAATCGAGAGGAACGAGGCAGATTGAACGAGGGGAGGCCATTAAGGCCTTGCGTAACCAGGTTTACCCTCAGAGGACGATACACATCTTGAATCTTAATGCGGACAGGACAACATTCACAGCAGCAACAACAATAACTAGCTATTCCTGTGGGAACGGTGATTTGTTGTCGGAATGGTAAATATTTATTCCAGATTCAATGGAGTCATTACCGAAATCCATTTTCACACTAAAATGCAACGCGTAACAATTTGTAATGCCAAATTATGCAAATGACGCACGATTGTGGAACGCACCACGCTTTAAATACATTTTCATATTGCTATGCTAATAATACGCTTTTTAATGGAAGAGGATGGATTTCATCATCTCTTTTTTACTTAACAATTTCAATGAAATAACATGTTACATACAATCACTACACAAGCAATAATTATTTACTGTATTTTCGGACCATAAAACGCAACTTTTTACGTCTATTATATAATAATACTTTTATTTTATTATCTATTAATACTGCAATTTTAATGTCGACTGCAGCAAGTTATGCATAAGTCATTTAATTTTCAAATATTTTTAATCCCTAGTCTTATAAATCATGGACTTCATCAGATATCTTGTAAAGATTTCATTCTGAAACCTGTTAAAGCACTTATGCTACTACGTCCATTTAAAGTCGACGAAGATGAAATGGAAATGTGGTAACAATACGAGTGCAAATTTACAGCTGGAAAGTTTAAATGGTGTCTGTTGTTTATATTACTTAATTCTGACAACGACACAAAAGGAAGAAATACTTTATTACGAAATCACTTTATTCCCAGTGGGTTTTGAGGGGCGCTCTACTCTAATCCCAGTAGCATTGTGGCCTTTAAGTCTTATTGTATTTTTTTCTCTCTCTTTAGCTATTTCCCATGAGTCCTCATTCTAAAAAAATAATCATGTATTTTTTTTTTGTAGATTTTTGTCTATATATAATACAGAAACTTATCGATTGATTCAATGATGAGAAGAAAGTAGTAATAAAAATCCATGCTAGAAAATACACAATACACAATAGAAACGCATTGGATAAAGTTATGAAAAGAAAGGAAAAGTGCACGCAACGAAAAGGGGAAAAAAACTGCGATAAATAAAAATCAACGAGTATATATCAAAAGATAAATAATTTAGATGCATGTTGGAGAGGGCTGCAATATTTCATGGCTTTCCCACTAACGATATCGCGAAAAGAACACGAAGCTCGTACGTAATCTGGAAACGGTTGTACGTCATGAATCCAATATTTAGTGGTTTCAAGTTGCTGAAAAAAAAATGTGCAGACTCACGTTATATTTCAAGTTTCAGTATTGTAAATGATGTCTGTAAATGATTTTTCCAAGTGATTGGCATTCCCACGAATCGAAAGATAAATAAGTAACCTTTACACTGTTTATGTTAAAGCATATTGGATGTGGAACATAAAGACGTGCATTTTGCCATGACCGTGTTCATAACGAACGGGGAGGGTGAACAACGGATCATCCATCAGGCGAGAGAGATGCTGAAGGCTTTAGTCACAAAGGCGGAGAACAAAGTGGGCTTTGTAGTAGTTAGTTAAAGGAGAAAATTGCGATGCTGAAGTGCGCGCAGCGAGAAAAAAAAAAGTAGAGAATTTATAATAAAATAAAAGACGTTATCCCTTTGTTGAAATTACCTTTGATTCTTAATAGCGTATAACGATAATATAAAGAAATCGGCAAGAAGATGGTGATTGGTGAAATTTGAATAATTTCCTTGAAGGCGTGCACGTATTACGCAATAAAAGGGCGAGGAATGCGACGGAAACGAAACCTTTGATACGGATCTGTTTCTGGGCCGGAGGGGATTCCCCCACATCAACGGCCCTTTGTTGCCCCAACATATTACGGGTCCTGCGGAATGATTATTATTACTACTACTACATTCGAAGCGAATGATTCCGGCGGTAATTACTCACAATTAGTTATGACGACGAAAGGGTGAAACGAATCGATATTAGTATTCCGGCCAACAACAATTAACCAGGGATCCACGTAATTCATGGGACGCGTAATTCAATGGGCAACGCGAAGAAAATTTATTTCATTTGTTATGCAAAGCGCTCGAAATGAGAAAAAAAAATTAAATTCAAATAAATTCGCCGCTGAATATTCAAGAGACTTTCTCGCGCGTGGAAGGGTAGCGATTTTTTTTTATACATCATATATAAGGTGTAACAAAGTGTGATGGTTGTAGGGTGCGTTTAGTAATAGTGGATTACTTGTTGTTAGTTGTTTCCACCCTGCGGCTCGAACTTTGCACTTTCCCGAAGTACGGCGTAAACCTTCATAAACCGCCCCTAATCCATCAATGCGTCGCGACGCCCGCGGCTCCCCAACATCCAACTCTTCTATTTTTTTTCCCACTACCTCGCAGCCTCCTCCTCCTTCCATCATATCGCTGCAGCAGCATTGACTTATTCCGAATCTCATCCGGATGGAATCCAACGTATGATTGATAACGTACTTCACGATTGATCGCTCCTGATTTATTTGCCAATCTCCAAATTGCTACCGCGATATAAACCTTATATGTTTTTTTTTACTATCACATCACATCTCTCTCTCATTCATCCACCGTATGACGCAACCGCCCCCGCTAATTGGATGCAGCGAAACAACGGTAATCATCATCATCATCGCTAATCACGCCCGACAATGCGTAGGCTCGGGATTAATTTCATACAATAAACATGGCTTTTAATAATTCGCCAGTTCCAAGCCTTGCAATCAATTCAAACCTTGCTGACGAATACACATAACTGATTAATAACAACTTGCATTATTACCACTTTACACAGTAGTTTGCAGATTACCAAATTTATATTACCTATTGTATAACACATGATACTTTTATTACTACATCGCATATTTCATGTTTGACAACTTACAAAAGTTAAGCAACATGTTTATCGGACAGGTGATAATTTGTCTATTCGATGAATACATTTTAGTTATGTTGCAATCATTTAATTTATTACATACTATATGAACCGTTTTTGAAAGTTGTATAAGTCAATTTTTTCATATATCGAGATATTTAAGGGTTTGCGTTTGAATCAAAATATTGGCAAACGTTAATCAATTGTGTTGATGTTTTTAACACTATGAATCTGTTAAATTTTATTATGCAATAATAGTTTTTTAGCTCCATATACACTTATACCATTTTCAATAATAAAATAAAAACAAGAGGAAATTTAAGATAACTGAAAAAAACTTATTTCTCCTTTACAGTTAGCACAATGAAGTAGTATTCATGTAAATAGGTGGTATGTAAGGCAGTAAACTCATCATATCGCTGTATTTCTCTGTTGTTATAGATCTTGACGTTTTACACAGTGGAAACATAGTAATTTGGAGATGTTTGGGTCTTCCTTATTTTCTAAATATAAAAATTACTTTAAATTGAGCATGTTTAAATTGTGCACACTGAAGTTGTAATAATTGCAATTAGAAAGTTGTTTTTTTTAACTATGATTATTTGAAATTGACTTATTACTGTTTCAAAATTAATATTTTATAGTAAAATTCTTTTAGTAACTTTATCAAGAAATTCTGAAATGTATGATAATAAATATAAAAAGAAGGCATCAATACACTTTTTTTTCTAAAAGTGGACTTATATCACTTACAAAAAAGGGCTAATATATTAATTTTTACATGAAATAATCTTTATTTTTTTAAATTTTATGTTTGTATAATAAACTTCAAATTTTGACATGTTTGTAAAATATTGCCTAGTTAAGTTAAAAAATTATGTATATTTTAGCAGAATTATATTTGATAATTTCGTAATAAACTTTTTTAGGTGATCTTAGACAAAGAAATTAAATGTAATGTGAAGAAGGAATGAAGCTGGTAGACGACGTCGAGGTAATAAAAAAAAATATTGTAGGAGAAACGTGTTTTGATAATTAAATTTTTGCAAAATGCGGAGGCACACATTTGCATTTCATTAATTATTTGGTTGGGAGGGTGGATAAAACGGCAACGAATGGAGTTGGAGGGGTCGCGCACGTGAGGGTTGGTTGCAAATTAAAACCTCGCGCCGTTTGAAGCCTTGCAACAACCAAAAAAAAAAGAACCATCTCCACCACCAACATCGAAAACTGAACGAAAAGAATAAAATGATGCAGAGGGTAAGTAAAATAAGACACCGTGTGCATTAGGTAATTAAAAAAAGAAGTATAGTATAAGGAGCGTGACATGAGGCAGTTTGTAGGATTGCCATTTGGAAACATTGACCACTCGGCGAATACGACGACTATGAAGAAGAAGAGAAGACGACGGTGCGTGGAATGTGGAATGGTACACACTAATAAATGTCTGGAGATAATTCTGTTGAGCTCGGATGAGGAGAGGCAAGGTGAAGTGAGGAGAAAGAGAGAAGAACAGGAGATGGCGAATGTTCCACTTTATTACCGTCCTCAGATGAGAGTGCAGCAGCAGCGAAGGCGTGGAGAGGTGCATTTCCAAGTGGAACGAAAATTCTAAATCCGTTCCCGAGGTCCACGCAATTATTTCCGTAAGCCTTAACGAAGTGTCAGCGGCTCTCGGAGGAAGCGCATCTCCCCCTAAATATCTTTTATATTTTATATCTGCGATCGGTCAACGGGAGAAGCAGGAGGATCTTGATTAGATCCTTCAGAAGCTCAGAATGGCCTCGTCTTTTATCAAAGTCGACGGGAGCGATTGTTCGTATAACCGGAAATATTCCGGCGAAATGAGGAAGGAAACACTTACTACTACCGGCCCCCAGATACAATGCGATTTGCGGCGTCTCTTATTAGATTCAGAAAACAATAGATCGGAAGATTTTACGGCGCTACGGCCATTCTTCTCGAATGCCTTCTCCATTGTAGCAAAGCTCGAAGAAGAACGAACAAAAAACCAATAATAATAGAAGAACAAACAGAGAAACTGCAACCACAAGATAATAATAGTAAAGCAAACATACTGCCTTTCTAAACGTTTCAACGCAACGAAATTCGTTTTTTGTTTCGCATTTCAATTAGAAGCGGGATATGTATTTATTTATTTCACGATGATGATGAAGGTGAAAAAGACGAAACGGCGATGCAGTTCAAACAAAGATCCGCCTCGGTGCGATTCTCGCTAAACAGAAAATACAGTGGAGAGCAGCAATGGTTTTCTTCTTCTCTCAATCGGAATGGAATGACGACGACCGTCTGCCTCAATTAATATGAGGAGAAACCGTTGGTTTTACATTACGTTTTTAATGGGAATTGATACTGTTAACATAAGAAAAATGAAAAATGCATAAAGCAATTTCCTGCAGCGCGCCACTTTAATTCGGGAAATTGCCTCGGCTCGCGGAAAAACTTTATACGAAACGAAAACATTTCGCATCTGCAACTGCATTTCAATGGTTTTTCTTATTTCCAAAAGGGATAAATATCACAACCGTTATTTTTTATTCACCAAACTCTGATATCCATAAATCTTGGTTAAATTAATAATATAAACTACATATTACATAATTTCGACAAAATTATGTTCGTTATTTTAAATAGACAACAAATATCGAATTA
>NW_017098563.1:0-2028 GCF_001412225.1 Nicrophorus vespilloides | reverse complement strand
GAATAATTGCAAAAGTACAAAAATTGAACACTGTACCACAGATCACAAACGTTTCTGAAGCAATGGCGTCGAAACGTGTCATCGCCGTTCGAAAAGTAAACAAATCGGCATTGTGAAAAGTAAACAAATCAGCGTTTTTAAATCAGCTCGTTTTGGTCCCAAGACTGGATCCAATGAAGCGACAGCTGGATTTCAATCAGCTTTTATTAGCCACAACTGGGGAAAAAACACTGCTACCAATTCCTAAAACGAAATATGAGTGTATTACTTCCGATCGCAAGCCCGACAACCGAAATACCGTCAATCAAATTCCCGACGTTCGACTGTATCGAAATCCCGACAACCGTATTTCGGTTGTCGGGCTTGCTATATAGACCCATTACTTCACTGGAATCCTATGTTTTTTTTTAACCGTTATCGCTGAACCTGTTATCACTCGTTATATTTTGTTATCATTGGACAATTCAGATTGCCGCATGAATATTAGATTTCCCTATTGTATATTTTATATAAAATAATTAACAATCAATAGGTTCGTATTATGCACTTACTTCAATTTCCTGATAAATGAAACAAAAAACAGAAAACCGTTTATTTTTTCACAAATCATTGTTTGTCATTCTTACACAAACATTATTTTAATAATCAATACGTTCATATGCGGAAAATCGAATATTATTTTGCAAGGTCAATAAGTCAATTAGATAAAAACATTGGACTTGATTTTGTTTTCTCGTGTTTCTGACTTACAACTTTAGTCTCAGATTTTCTGATACAGACGACATCTACTGTTGGAATTTTTGTTAAGGCCACGTTTATTTATAAACAACGTTTTGTCGTGTCCCAGGTATGGACTTATGGACACAGTGGAATATTGTCTGGGGTTTTACGTTGTGGATTCTCAATAGTTGGGAATTTAATGAAATTCGTTTAGTTTTACATAACTTTATTCGTCTTTAAAAGTTTTACTAAAAAAAAATGTATTCTACATTCGCATTACAATTGAAAATGTTGTTAGCCGTAACGTTTATAAATATAAAATATTATGATACAGACAGCTGCTAAACATAATAAAAGTACGCAGTTCTTACAGAATCTGGAGCAGCAACTACTGTTAGCATTTGGTCTTTCGGAATATCCTCGAGATGACCAATATGCAATATTGTTAGGATTCAATTGATTTGCTCTGTTGTTGTCCATGTTTGTCAAGAAATCGCTGCTGACAATTGCAAAAACGAAATATGAATGTTGTCGTGTCCCAGGGATGGAATTATGGACACAGTGGAATATAGTCTGGTGTTTTACGTTGTGGATTCTCAATAGTTGGGAATTTAATGAAATTCGTTTGGTTTTACATAACTTTATTCGTCTTTAAAAGTTTTACTAAAAAAAAATGTATTCTACATTCGCATTACAATTGAAAATGTTGTTAGTCGAAACGTTTATAAATATAAAACATTATGATACAAACAGCTGCTAAACATAATAAAAGTACGCAGATCTTACAGAATCTGGAGCAGCAACTACTGTCAGCATTTGGTCTTTCGGAATATCCTCGAGATGACCAATATGCAATATTGTTAGGATTCAATTGATTTGCTTTGTTGTTGTCCATGTTTGTCAAGAAATTGCTGCTGACAATTGCAAAAACGAAATATGAATGTTTTCGTGTCCCAGGGATGGAAATCTGGACACAGTGGAATATTGTCTGGTGTTTACGTTGTAGGAATTAAATAATTCGTTTGGTTTTACTTGGTCTGTCTTCTGCTGAGACTATGTTCGTCTTAGTCTTTTATGAGACTATGGTTCTGCTGAGACTTTATTAGTCTTTAAATGTTTTACTGAGACTAATTCTAAATTATTATTCTACTTACAAAGTTAATTCTTATTAATACGAGTTAGAGTGGGAGTTGTGATCGGGCGTAGGGCTTTGTATAATTGAATGAATAAGCGTTACCCACGGGATTCGGCCTCGGTGGTCTTGTTTATTATAAGACCGGAACAATTAAGATTGTACGTGCAATGATT
>NW_017098562.1:29094-33943 GCF_001412225.1 Nicrophorus vespilloides | reverse complement strand
AGTTGAACAACTTACAGAGAAATTCGCAAGTTTATTATTATATTTTTATATAAAGAATTATTATATAAATTAATGATGGCACATTCGATGGTCGCGTTTTATTTTTTTTATATTCATTTATGCTTCATATACTAGAATATACTCTATACCTAATTAAAAATACTATTTATTTACACCATCATACATGAATGTTGATCAAACTAAATCCGCATCTGTTTGGATAATTCAGTTAGTTCTGATCTCAACTATGCGAAAAACAATTTCTGTATCTTCTCTTTAACTATTATTCAAGTCTGGTGATATTTGTTTTAGTATATAGATTTCTTCGAATATATTGAAACTGACACAGTATACACATTTTTATAAATTTTATATTAGTGTCGATGATTATTATATACTGTACAAACAAATTGCATTGGGTTTTATATAGAGGAATTAAGTAAAACTTTTTATTATGTATTTATTTTGCACTTCAGGCAAAGCATTTATTTTTACAATATTATTATTTTCAGACTGCATCCGTATTATTAGCAATAATAACACTCATTCAAACCTGTACATTCTAAAATTATATTAAATTACATTTATATTTTCATATAATAATTATTATAGATGGTCTTTCGGTGAATTTGAATATTTTATAGATTTAAGTATTTTTTTTTAATATTAGGTAAAGTAAAAAGTTCTGAGCCTTATTCGTTAGATGGCTTTAGTGAGTCATATCTCACGATGTATACGTTGCATCTGTCATTCTTTACTGCGACTTCAGGTGACCTAATGCTTTAAAAAAAAGTTCTTTGACAGTTTTGTGTTTAATGAATTCAGTTGTGTGTTATAGCGTTCCAAAATCGAGGTATAAAGGGGGAAAGGGGAACAGGCGGCCAAAAAAAAATGTGTTGTTTATGGACCAAATATAGTATCGAATGCAACAGCAAAGTGTTGGTTCCAAGGCTTTTGTTCTGGTAATATGGACGTCGAAGATGAGGCACGTTCTGGTAGGCCAATTGTAGAAAATGTTGATAAAATTATGGAAATCGTCGAGACGGACCGGCATGCAACCACTTATTACATTGCCCAGGAAGATTAGCCAGAAAACCGTTTGGAACCATTTGCATAAGGCTGGTCTCAAAAAGAAGCTTGATGTATGGGACAAAACGCTCAGAACTTTTTAATTCGCCAAATATATATTTTGAAGCATTCAACTGACAAATATGTTAACCAAAATAAAAATTAATTATAGTAGTTTTTATTATAAAATATTTTTATTTGTATTAAAATTTCAAAATAATACAAAACTATTGCAAATCATCGTTGTTTATTTAACTCCAACTACCTGCAAAGTTCAAATTGAAATTATTTTTCTTTGATTATTTTCGTGCGCACTCACATTTATTACTCATTGGAACATGCTTCGCAGCATTGGCACTTGCTGTAATCTAATGGAATCCTGTATTCCGGTGAACACGTCGCAGGTTTGCACTCTAATTGCTTGTGAATATACTCATAGCAACAAATGATTTGTCCACTATCTGCAGATGCATTTCCAATTAACGATGCGAAGAGCGCAAGGAGCCCAACAAAAAGAGCAAAGAACTTCATTGTGGATCTGTAATTTTCTGAAGCTCGGAAAGTCGTTTTTATACAAACTCACTTCTGTTTAAAAAAAAGTTTAAATATTTGTTTATTACTTAAATATTTATATTTGATATAATTTCATTGTTTATATAGTAAGCTAAACTAAGTATTATAATGTTTGTTTAATAATGGTAAATTTTGCATTGTTCTATTACATTCATTTGTCATTGGAGATTAATATGTATTCACATTTTTTACATATTTTTAAATAAATTTATTATTTACAATTTGCCACGTGCTGGCAACGAGTAAATATTTTTGAAACTGTAATAAAATATAACAATAAGCGGAATAGTTTCCCATTGGAAACTTTTAACACTAAAAACGTTCTTCTAATTTTAAAATATATATTTTTTTAGTCTATGGGTAGTTTCACTATTGTCTAATAAATTCATTAAAAAAAATTATGTCGTGTAATTTTATTTACAATCTGTTCATCAATGTGAACATTGAGTAAATTTAAGATCGCGGTTGACATTTGTTGGTTGGCTGTCCTATTGTAGGTTAACTTCAGTAGTATGCTCTGCGATTCCACTATTTCCTTTAACTGTGAATCTGATGCTATCATTAACACTGTCATTGTCCATCGACTTGGCTGAAGGGTGAGGGTCCATATGCTGAACCTCATTCATTTCACTGTCCATCTGTGATGAACAATGGCCCTATTGCTGCAAGCACCGAGTAGTCTCACAAAAGGGCCTGGCTTTGACCAGGATTTTAACTGGCGACGTTTGATCGTGGGTCAAACTTAACTTAACCATTCGGCTATTAGTCGCCCAATTTAAAAAATGCGATCAAATTTTATTCGTTTCAAAAATCTCCCCCTTAGTATGCCAAGAGAAGTTGAGAAATCTAATCAAGGGTTTCTTGCAAATCTGAAAATATGCAACTTTTTTTCGTAAAATTGTCTTGAGCAGAAAGACATATGCTCAATATCCCTTTGCAGCAGTTAAATTATATCTTTTAATAATTTTTTGATTTATTGTTGCAATAAATGTTATTATCATTATGTATTAAAATTTCCTCTACATTTTTTCGCCTCTGAAAAACGCTGATGTAATCCTTTCTGAATCAGTGCGGATTTACTTTAGTACGGTTTGAAAATTTCTAAACGAACTAAATTTTCAAATCTCATTTTGTGCGGTTTACTATTGTAAGTACTTATTTCCGTATTCAGACAGATGAGGGGTAACTATGCAAGGTATTTTTGTATTTATTTATTTGACTAATAACGTTAGAATAAGTTATGTTTTTTATTTAATATATAATATGGAGATCAACTTTTGTATTTTACCTAATATATTGAACAGAAGTATTTTGACTAAACAGTTGAAGAAACTGATTATATTGAATGCTTTATATTCGATATAATCAGCGATTAGTTAAAATTTGAGATTGTCAATTGTTATAATAAAAACATCAAAATATTCGATGATACGCGACAACTGAATGACGGTCAGCTGAGCACAAACTAACTGGGCGACAGTTATGTAAGCAACAAATACTTCAAAATACGATTTTAAAAACTTGCTTATAAATGTTATAATAATCTACTGGTCAGAAAATATAACGTAAAATGGCTATATACAGTATAATTAAAATAAATAAATATATTTCACCGAGGATTATACTAAAAAATGCAATATAAAATTTAAAACAATATTTTTATGTTATTTATATATTTTGATTAATAATTTATTATTATAAGATTGTATTGTCGTGTCCCAGGGTTAAGAAATCCTTGGACACCGTGGATTATCTCGTAGTTATGTCGTTGTGGAGTCTTAGAGGGGTTTATGAATATTAAATGCAATATTCTTAATTAACTTTATTGTATACATCGGAGTTTTATTGAGAAGTCAACTAAACAATAGTTGCTCTCAGGTATTATTAACTAAGAGTTACATTCTCCTCTTAAGTTAGTGTTTATCAAGTAAGTGCTCTTCCTTGGACTCTCCCAAGTAGGACTTCTTCTCTCTTCGGTCCCCTGACTAAGACTAAATTATATAATACAAAAATGTGTTCATTTTAAAAAGGGGCTGCGGGGGAGGAAAAGGTTTGACCTTGTGGAAAACACAAGCGTTCTTTATCTAAGTTTGATCCTGCCCAAATATTTAGGGGCGGAAGTAGGCTGTTAAGTGGTGATACAAAAGACGCAACTGTACGATTTAATGTGTAACCAATATATAAATAACATAAAAATATTGTTTTAAATTTCATATTGCATTTTTTAGTATAATCCTCGGTGAAATATATTTATTTATTTTAATTATACTGTATATAGCCATTTTACGTTATATTTTCTGACCAGTAGATTATTATAACATTTATAAGCAAGTTTTTAAAATCGTATTTTGAAGTATTTGTTGCTTACATAACTGTCGCCCAGTTAGTTTGTGCTCAGCGACGATTCAGTTGTCGCGTATCATCGAATATTTTGATGTTTTTATTATAACAATAGACAATCTCAAATTTTAAATATTGTTAATAATTCCATCAACGACTAATACATGATTTTTATTATTGTAGTTAAGTAATTTAAATTTTACGCCCACTAATCGCCGATTATATCGAATATAAAGCATTCAATATAATCAGTTTCTTCCTGTTTAGTCAAAATACTTCTGTTCAATATATTAGGTAAAATACAAAAGTTGATCTCCATATTATATATATATATAAAGCATAACTTATTCTAACGTTATTAGTCAAATAAATAAATACAAAAATACCTTGCATAGTTACCCCTCATCTGTCTGAATACGGAAATAAGTACTTACAATAGTAAACCGCACAAAATGAGATTTGAAAATTTAGTTCGTTTAGAAATTTTCAAACCGTACTAAAGTAAATCCGCACTGATTCAGAAAGGATTACATCAGCGTTTTTCAGAGGCGAAAAAATGTAGAGGAAATTTTAATACATAATGATAATAACATTTATTGCAACAATAAATCAAAAAATTATTAAAAGATATAATTTAACTGCTGCAAAGGGATATTGAGCATATGTCTTTCTGCTCAAGACAATTTTACGAAAAAAAGTTGCATATTTTCAGATTTGCAAGAAACCCTTGATTAGATTTCTCAACTTCTCTTGGCATACTAAGGGGGAGATTTTTGAAACGAATAAAATTTGATCGCATTTTTTAAATTGGGCGACTAATAGCCGAATGTTAAGTTAAGTTTGACCCACGATCAAACGTCGCCAGTTA
>NW_017098562.1:6953-29069 GCF_001412225.1 Nicrophorus vespilloides | reverse complement strand
TTATAATATTGTCGTGGCCGACCAATTTATTGTCATCTATTGTATAACTAATATGTATATTTGTTAGGGCCATGACTTTCCTCTTAATTATTACAAATCATATTATATACAATATAATAGTATATTTGTTAGGTCTACCAATTTCCTCTTAATTATACAAATCATATTTACGTATCCATCAAATATATCACATACGCGGATATTAGAATAACTGATTTAATTATTACAAATCATATTTAACGTATCCATCAAATATACAAACGGATACTTTACGTGATTATTTAGAATAACTTGTGGAATATTCCGAAGGTTGATTAATAATTTATTATTATAAGATTGTATCTTTTTAGTTCCTTTTAGTTACATTACTTTATCACGCTGGTGCTCAGTTGACTGTTGCTCATTTGATGTAAGAGTTGAACAACTTACAGAGAAATTCACAAGTTTCTTATTATATTTTTAAATAAAGAATTATTATATAAATTAATGATGGCACATTCGATGGTCGCGTTTTGTTTTTTTTATATTCATTTATGCTTCTTATATTAGAATATACTCTATACCTAATTAAAAATACTATTTATTTACACCATCATACATGAATGTTGATCAAACTAAATCCGCACCTGTTTGGATAATTCAGTTAGTTCTGATTTCAGTTAGTTCTGAAAAACAATTGCTGAATTTTCTCTTTCTGGTGATATTTGTTTTAGTATATAGATTTCTTCGAATATATTGAAAGTGACACAGTATATCTGAAGACCATTTTTTGTTTTATGGCTAACGATGACTCCAATTCAGTTATGTAGTTATATTATTTACTTATCATACATTCTTGATAGGTATAATTTTATTATAAACTTATCTTATTCAGGTGATGGTGCTTCTGATGGTGGTGATGGTTGTCATACAACTGATATTCTCTAAATAATTTTAATAGGGAATACTCCATGAATTTCTTCTTGTTGAGCTACAAATGTTACTTTTAACACGGCTATAGAGAATAAGATTAATAAACTGGAGGATTACTGTTTGTCAAGTTCATAACATATATACATTGTTATTAGTATCGATGATAAAACTCATATAACTGACAATATTATTGTTTTCAGTCTGTAACTTTATTATTAGCAAAATACCTAATACATTCGAAATTTATATCAAATTACATTTATATTTCCAAATAATGATTATTATATCAATAAGAATGGTCCTTTTGTGAATTTGTGCTTTTTGTTTGTAATGTTTCAGACAATTTGAATATTTTACATATTTAAGTTTTTTTATTAATATATATTTTTGTTAATACATTCAATATTTAAGGGTTGTTTATTTTTAAGAATTCAACTAACAAATGTGTTAACCAAAATAAAAATTAATTATAAGAAGTTTTTATATCTTAATATTTTTATTTGTATTAAAATTTATAAATAATACAAAAATATTGCAAATCATCGTTGATTATTGAACTCCAATTACCTGGAAAGTTCAAGTTGAAATTATTTTTCTTTGATTATTTTCGTATGCACTCACTTTTATTATTCATTGGAACATGCTTCGCAGCATTGGCACTTGCTGTAATCTAATGGAATTCTGTATTCCGGTGAACACGTCGCAGGTTTGCACTCTAATTGCTTGTGAATATACTCATAGCAACAAATAATTTGTCCACTAGCTGCAGATGCATTTCCAATTAACGATGCAAAGATCGCAAAGATCACAGCAAAAAGAGCGAAGAACTTCATTTTAGGATTTACAACTTTTAAATCAGTTGCGGTGAGGTTTTATATACACATACTCCGAATGATTTAACAGTCTGAACGGCGATTGGGTAATTCCAGGAATAATTTACATAACTCTGAGCAGCGCCGTATCTAGTGAATGTTAGTTATTGCAGCAAATATCACATTGGTAAAATTATTTGAATAATATAATAAATATTACTTGTATTAGTAAAATGATTATAATACCGAAGGTTTGTAACCTGAATTATTAATACTTATTTTGCAGTTATTAAAGGTACAAACTAACAGTTGCTAAATACAACGCTGTCTTCGGGTATTTCCCTTTTCCCAAAGTAATTACTAGCCGCCATGCATTTTAGAAAACAAACGATTAATAAAGAATTAAGGAATTATAAAATATCTTCTCGATCTATGTATTGGGTTGATCGAAAAGTTTGTGCCGATTATTGCTAAGTGGTATTGACGGTGCCTGAATATCTTAAATTCTGAATATCCAGAATTCGATTGACGATGACGATTGACTTGTGTACATATTCTGAAAGATGACATCTGTAGAAGTTTGTTTTGAATAAAATTACAGTCGATTCCGCTTAATCGGGACAACAGCTTATTAGGGATAAATGCTAAAGAACAGAAACAAAACCTAACAAATGGCATTTCGGATAATTGGGCCAGCCTCTTAATCGGGACAAGTATACTAGTCCCGATGTGTCCCGATTAAGCGGAATTGAAGATAAAACGGCGCCGAATCTATATACGAAGCCGAATGAATATATTTCTAAATTTTTCGTGGCACACCTAGAATAGCCGCGGCACACAGTTTGACAGTCACTGACGTAGATGGTGTCTACGCTCTGGAATATTAATTTAAAAATGTTATTGTAGAATTTTTATATTTCTTCTTTCATAATAAATATTCTTTAAAAAACGCCTGATAATTATGCAACAATAAAATAATAGATTCAAATAGTATATGTCAGGGGTTTCCAAACTGTGGCGCACACTTTTTGAACAACCCAATATAATTACAGATTATTATACTTACGGTTCTGAATGAATATTAAATATGATATTAATTAACATAATGGAACGGAAAGAGCTATAATCAGAATAAGTTTTTTTAAACTATTAATGCAATAAACGTTATTATAACTGAAAGAATATATATATCGATATAATCCTAAATAAAAATAATGTATTTATAAATCTGCTTTAGAAATAGGGAATTTTTATAATATTTATTGCTAATCGATAAAAAAATCATGTTACATTTTGGTGTAAACAAAATAATCTCTTAGATACTTTTTCAAGTTTTATGTTCTCCGTATTTCCTTATAGAAAACACGTACGAGATAAAAATCACTATATAAAAATACATATCGAATCTTACATAATTGTGTTTATAGTTAATATATTAATGATTATAAGTCAATTAAATTGATTATATCAAGATTGAAACATTTTTAATTGCCTAAATTAATAAAATAATATAGTAAACAAGGTGTTATATAAAAAAAAATAACTTTTCTGACTCTTATTGATAAAAAAAATTATATCATTTGTGTTTTATTTCAAGTAAAAACAACATTATTAAAAACAAAGAGTCGAACCGAACGGAAAACCAAAATTAACCGGAATTTTTAACAGAACCGTAACTGTAATCGTAACGTAAATTACGGTTAATTTCAGTTCATTTTTTTTTATTAAAGTAAGTCACAATTGATTTCTATCATGTATGCTCATTGATGGTAGTGTGGCGGTGCTTGTGTTTTGGTTTATTTGTATAGACATTCGATAAAAATAATTTTTCGACGTTGTGTTAATAGAGTATATAAACATACAATGTACAAGAGACATCGATGAAATCTCCGAATCACAACTCACTGACGTCGAAGGACTTATTGAGCGTTCAAACAACCACCGACTTAAAAGAGAAAATTTTAAGAAAAGAGAGCAAGCACAAGTCTTGCGTAACTAAAATTAGAAGAAACTCGGATCAAAGTGATTAAAAAGGATAATACGCTAAATATGACTGAGGAAACATTACAAATTGCATGTGCTATTCACTAATTGAGGTTTATTTCAGTACGAAGGAAATTTGTACATAAAATTAAATCAAAATTTGATATTTGACTTAATTTTAAAACTTAACTTTAAAGAATTTAAATGGAACGTAACATTTAATTGGAACGTAACCGTAAACCGAAACGAAATTAATTTCGGTTCAACTCTGATTAATAAACATGTTTTTTTTTTTAATTTGGTTCTAATAAGTTCTAATAACAATGATGAAAATATAAAATATTTCACAAAAAGTAAACAAAAATAAATATATATTGGTGTATACATATTGCTATTATTAAAAATCATCAAAATCTATTTTTCCACCTTTTATTAAATATTTTATGATTTTAATTGTAAGCCATTAATAAATTAAATATATAAAAAGCAATATATAGTATACAAGGATTTTAGTACAGATCATTTGTAAATCAAATATTTTGTAATGTTGGAAGACAGTAAAGACAGTAATGATCATGTGGTTGCATATCTTATTTATTATCAAATCGTCTGACAAGATGTCAAAATTGTTGTTTTTGTGCTGTGGTTTGCAATGTATAGAAAATAGTTTGCTAATATTTATTTGGCTTAATTTTATATTTAATGTACCTTACTTTTTATTTTCCTATCAACAATATATTGTGCAGCCAAAAATAAGGAAAAAAAAAACACTTGATTAGTCAATTATCATGTTGATAACATAATAATAACTTAATATAGAAATGACTGCTGATGTTGTGTTTCTGTTGTTTTATCTACTGTTCGCGTTTTGTGTGATATTTCCACCAACAGAATGTATCTCCTTCGGTTTCACCATACCTCAGCTGTTCTCCAGCATCCTGGGCAGCGAACATGAGAATTTCATTGAATACCACATGAAGAGGACTGCTTTCACACTATTGATTTACTCTGTCCTACCTCTGGGATTTATCTTTGGCACAACTTTCTTTGGTGATGAAAATGGGGTAAAATTATGAAGTATTCAATTTTATTTAAATCACACCCAAAATGTTTTAGATCCAGAAGCTGTGGTTCGTTGATGATTCAATTTGGATTAGTGTTTTGCTTTCACTTGCAATTATTTTACCCATCTTGGCTTTCTTTGAGATTGTTAGGTATAAATTGAGTTGGGAGAATCATGCCATCGTGAAAACACTGAAGAAGTTCACCACTGGGAATAGAGATTGGAGGATGATTGCTCAAAATATCAATTTCGAGTTTAGAAGGTTGAGTGATGCAGATAATGTATATTATTCAGATAACATAATTATTTTTTCTTTTGCAGTATTGACAAGTTATGTGTGCAGACAAATGCAATCATCAAAATTGTTGCAACTGAGAATTGGATTATTAAAGTTACCCCGCTGAGTATGTGTATATCACATCAGAGCGATTCACAGCTTTGTGTTAGACAGAGCGATACCCACGCGTTTTCGCATTTGTCCAATGACGGAACACAGTTTATTACCATTGAAGTCCAATCACCGCGAGTGCCTTCTTATAATATTCGTCTGAACACTCTGGATTTTAGGGATTTGCAGGATCGATTGGCAGGAATTGTACATATACCAGAGAATATAAAGATCTTCAAGAGCGTCATAGAGAAGTTCGTGGACGCGTTCAGGCATGCCGTCGAACAGAATCCCAAGTACAAAACCTCTCAGGTGCCAATATTTTCTCTATAATTAAGCGCTTCTCAAATAATTCACATTTGCTTTTAATTTAAGTTATTTTGCTTAAAAGAAAATTTTATTTGGAAACTTTGGTTGTTGGTCATTTTTCAAATTGATTTGCTAGAATAATACTTAACACTCATAGTCTGAGAATGACCATCAATTATAATCTAATTTAATACAAATAACCATTTTCATTGGTCATTTTTATATGATTACGACCGTATTTCACACATTCGGGTCTTTATTGATCTAAATTTGGTATGAGAATCGAACTGATCTAGATTGATCCTGCAACATTACGTAATGAGCCGCTCTTTATTGGTCAATATGATTCCATAATGCAGCGTTTTCCAAACTGTGAGGCACGCCTCCCTAGGGAGGCGCGAATATTAGTCACAGTGAGCAAATTTCCGAATGACTGCTAAAGTTTTATCTATTTTATGAAATGGAGGAATAACATCATGTTTGGAAAACACTGCCATAAGAAGTCTTAACACGAAATGCAATTTTGAATGTATTGATTATCAACATTTTTTTTACCTCGTTATATTTGATTACACCGTCAATATACATAAATATGATAATAAACTGCAGACTTTCCGGCCTTATATTTATACATTTTGAATTAAATCGTTAAAATATGTCATATTATGATGCATTATCTGAGATAAGTTTTACATAATTTAAATGTTTTGACATTTATTCTTTTGCATGTATTTATTTATGTCCGAAAAATATCATACAGAGGACATTAAACAAAAAAATATTTGAATTTTATAATAATTTAAACAGTAGCTTCATTTCTAAAGAGATTTGTCATTTTTTATTTTGAATTAAAATGTCATATGATGCAATATCAGATAACTTTGACATAAACAGTCCTATTTTGAAAATATAATATTTAATAATCACATTTATTTAGTTTTATTTATTAAATCGATAAAACTAAATAAAATGCTTTAAACTTTTCAATGTTTAGAAATTACGCTTTAAAAAAATCGTTCATATTTTTCTTTTAATTATGATTTTGAAATTGTTAAATTTATTATACAAAAAAAATCTTATTGGATTTGGAAAAATAAAAATCACGTTGTTAGTTTAAAAATATATTGCTAGCACGTAATGCGCAATATCGCCTTTTCATTTGGTACAACAAACGCTATTTATTGATAAACGGATTTGCTCAGTTATATAAATAACATAAGATAACACAGTCAATTTATCATTGTTTTGACAATTATAAATAATTACCGTTTTTCTATTACAGTTGTATTTGATTATTATATATGATTGAATATGTTATATTTATTTAGTAAATATTTTCATTAGACATTTATAAAAGTTTCCTTTATAATAGAAAATTCAAGACATTTATTAAATTATTAATTAATTAATATTTAATAGCAGTGTGAATTTATTGATTGATAATAATTAATTGCAACTTCAAGGACTACAAATCTTATATTTGAGCAAATAAGCAATAAAAAACTGCTTTTCAATATTTCAGTTGATCGTTGTAGAAATTTGTAATTTAAAAATTAAATTTTTTTATTTGACGTTGTTTGAATTAAATAGAAAACATAGTTTTTATCACAATCACAATCTGAAAACTAAAATCTTGCGTTAATTTTGGGACACCCTTTATTTGCAATTTAACAAATTGCATCTAGTCAAGTATGTCAATGATTTTTACAAGAAAATAAATTTACGTGATTAATCTACAAGTAGTAACTGTAGATAATTAAAATAAATATACTGATTTAGTTGTAAAAAATTCATTTTGTACACAAAAAATAATCGTTTATATTACAAGTACTAACTAGATAATTAACATAAAAATTCTGATTGGTAGAAGTTAAGGATCTTATATGGTTTAATCACAAAAAATTAGTCTGCAAATAATTAAAATAAATATCCTAATTGGATTTACAATTTTATTATTGTAAAATTACGTCAAAAAAATATATTTTTGTATAATGACTGTTTATTGACAACAACAACAACAACAAAAAACAATACTGTAGATTTTTTATATGAAGTTTTCTTTTAGGATTTGGATCATTGCTTCGGATGCAACATAGTTACATCGAATGTGAAGCTGCAGAAGCTCTGCGAAGATTCGGGCGAGGAGCACTGCTCGAACTGTAATTGCAGGCCGATATGGTGTGTGGACTGTTTGGCAAGATGGTTTGCACATCAGCAAGATATCGAGCAGACGAGCCAATGGCTATCGGGAAAATGCCCGTGCCCAATGTGCAAGAAGAGATTTTGCCTTTTGGATGTTTGTATGGTTGAACAAATAGAATAAAGAAACGAACATTTAAATTTACATTAGTCTCACCCCCTCACACACTGGCCTCACCAGTGTTATCATTTATTTATATATTTACATTCACACACGCAAAAAAAATAACAGATATTTATCTCTGATAAGCCTTTTTACGAGTCCAAGATAATGCAACCATTAAGGTAAGAGTCCAAATTTTGCGTTCTACACAGCAATCTGTCACTTCGAAATAACAGTCTTTCAAATGTATATATATATATATAGAAAATCCTATTAATAAATTAGAATTTGCCTCACTTTAGTCACTATTAAACAGTCTTCGTGAAGTCGTATAGGCTTCCAATCAGGTTATCAATGTTGTCCTCCTCTTCATCCTTCTTCCTTTCACCGGCATTGCTGTCCTGCGACTTGTTGCGCTTGTGTCCATTTCCTGTTTCCTGGATGGTATCCGGAGTCTGGTAAAGCTTTCCGTCTGTTATTGTTTTGTGCGTGTACTGTTTCGCACGCATCCTTCCTGTCTTCGATAACGAGTACTTCCGAACCGGTGCTTTGGGTAGGTCTTCATCTTCGTCGGCTGCACTGTGCTTCACTTGCTGCTTGGTCTTCTTCAATCCGAAGAACGTCGAAACCCGATTCAGGGCCATCTTCGTTGTTGTTGCTCTGCTCCGCAATCAAATACAAACACACTCGTTCGAATTATATCGAATATAATATATAATGCCATCAGATAAAAGATAATGGCCCAAGTGTATCGATAATCATTATTAACACACAATTTTATATGAATCGATGATTATCCGTACATACGCACACATTCACAGACATCACCTTTATTTATGAAAATGGAAAAAATATTGTGTATATGTGTGTGTCAAGTCTACAGTTGGATATATCGTTATCACGTCTAATCTTACAGATACATAAATATAATTCTATTTACATATGATTTAATTAGGTTGGCGTGAAATTTTCCTCTCGAATTTATTCAGTTTTGCTTGTAAGATTACCGAGAAATATTAAAATAGAGAATATTTCTTATTGTAAATTAGTTTACAATTCATACAAATTATAATTTTCTATTAAGTACACTTAAATATATTTTTTCATTACTTATTGGAAAATGAATATGACAATACTAACTTTCAGTCATCGTTTAGTACATATTTTTTAAATTGACAATGAAAGAAATTTATTTTACTTACGATAAAATTAAATGCATATTCTAGAATCAAGTAAAAATTATATTAATGTTAAATGTCATAGAATTGAGGAAACTTCTATTCTTAATTAATTTAATTTCTGTATATTGCAGATCTTGTTGTATAATGCAATTATTGTATACTTCATTTATTGTTTTAAATTTTAAAGTCAGTTTAAGCTTTTTGATTTTCGAATATCAGTAAAGAATTATTTTTTAGTTGCATAATGAGGGTTGGTTTAGCTTTCTCATTTGCAAACATATCTATTATATCGTCATTATTTAATGTTTTTGCAAAATCTTTTTCAATTGATATTATAGACAAGTACAAAATTGTAGGTACGATTTTACAGTTATATATTAAGAGTTTGTATAGTTGAAACTCTCAATTTCACATACAAATTCTGGGGCAGTGTATGGAACAAATTTTGTCATATTGTTTAATATCATATATTTTTATCACATTAAATTCTTTACAGAAGATCAACTTAAAGTGGATTGATACTCTTGTAAGAAAACAATTTGCGTAGTTTCTCGCCATGTTCTCTTTCAATATCTTACTTGTGTAGAAAGTACATTATGTTATGATATATCTAGGAATACTGCTGCACTTTTTAATTTATTTGTGTCCTGATTGAAGGTTTAAAGTAATCTGTTTTTGATAAAAACTTTTGGAAATGAGATGAGTTTATTATCATTTAATCCTTTTTATATATTATTGAAGTTTATTTGAACATATTTGATAAAATATTCTAATAATTTACTAAAACTGATATAAAGTATGCTGATTGTTAATTTTCAAATATGAATTAATATACGTTTAACTATTTTCCGGACAGTGTCTTGAATTTAAAAAAAAATATGTTTATTTATATTTAACCAATTATTATCATGTACATAAAAAAATATATCCTTTTTTTGAATTGTTCTAAAATGAGTTAACTGTTTTCAAACATATAATGACTAAACTCAATAAAAATAGTGGTTTCCTAAAAAAGGGTTTGAAAAATATATATTATATGAAATAATTAAATTGCGTTTAGAAAATGTAATGTTTCAGGTAAAAATTGAAGACAAATTCACCTATTTACATCTAATAGAATCATGAGTGCCACAGGGAATTGGTTTAGAACCTATGCTTTACCTTTTATACATGGCAGACATTTCTAAAACTTTTTTTTAGAAATAAAGCAGTCTATCATAAATAACACGCTTTACAAATGGGAAAATAATAAGAAAAAAAGGACAATTAAATGGACATAATGTAGAGACACATAAAATAAATATTTATGCACTCACAAACGTTGATTCATTGATTCATCTCCAAAAAGTGGAGAATATGAAATCTGTGCATATTCACACTAAAGAAAGCCCAACAGTAAGATGGCCAATCAACAAAAGTCAAATAAGCATCTCGAAAATTGGAAATAATGTTTAGAAATCTCTACTGGTTATTTGGGAGAAGGTTGGAATTTTCATTGTTTAAAAGTGTTCTACTTTAATGACAGGAGAGGTCAACTTATTAGTTCTTGAGATCGATTTCACCACTGAAAACCACTGATCATGATCAACGCCTCCCTTAAAATATTATATAATTTGGTGATTTTATTTTAAGATTATCTATTTTATTACCTTGAAGATAATAGAGCAAGTATTTAGTAAGTATCTTTGTCATAATAGCATATTTTGCAGACTATTCTAATATAATTCTTTTTGTAGGAAATAAAATTTGAATCAAAATACCTTGTTAATTTGATAAACATTTCAAAGCTATATTGTAATATTCTTATCAATGCAGGTAGAATATCAAATACAATTGCTGAATTTGTTATCGTGAACATTAATATTCCATAGCATTAATAATTAAAAATAATTTTATCAAAGTCTCCCTATTTGTATAATTATTAATAATTGCCGGATGTGACTATCTAATTTATGAACTTTGGTTCTTATGTAATGGTTATCTAAAAAACTTATTTTGTTGTTGGTTCTAGTCACATTATAAATTTGTTAATTTTTATTTGTAATCATTGGTTTATTTAAACAGTGAGAAACGCGAATATTATCTTCTTTTATTCAAGATAATTAAACGAAATTGATTATTTTGATGCTTATAGTTGACGCATATTTTTTTATGAAAATATGATTATTAGGTTGATTTAAAAATATATAATAAGAGCAAATCGATTTCAGGAAGCTCAAACCTGTTTTTATTTCTTGAAGAATCCGTTTACAAATACAGGTATCCCCCAACTTACGACCTCCCGGACTTACGAACAAAATTTTATAAGGTCTAACTTGTTACAAGGAGATATATAGTCATAAAAAAATTAACTGTCCAAACAAACATGTCATTAATGAAATATAATATTTTTGGAAGATGTACTATCTATTTTGTCGTTTTTTTATTAAATACATTGAAAAGTATTTGTCAGTAAGTATTATGTTTAATTTAATCTATTTTTTCAAAATTATGTAGTTGACTACAATACGGAATTTAACATATATAAAAGTAAAATCCATGATAAACTGTGATAAGATAAGTATATTTTGAAATTTTTCCCGACTTACGAACAACCCTTTGGAACCGAACTAGTTGGTAAGTCGGGGTAATACAGTGTATATGAAAATCGTAATTGTAATGGGCCATGTATGATGACAATTTGTTTCAACGTAACTTTTTCGGCAACAGAATTATGTGTAAGAAAATAGTTTTCCAAATGTAGCTCATTTTTATTAAACTTGCAGTAATTTTACGAGTTTCAGAAAGTTCATGTTTGTCGTCTATGTTATTGAAAATGCCAACTCAACCGAAGTATAATATCGTTTACATTTTGAATATTGTTCATTAAATTTTAAAATACATATTTTTTTTTATGTTTACAGATATTAAAATATACTGTTTATTGTTGTTTTGTTGCTTTTTGTTAGAATAAAATTAAGTTATTTACTACATGTACTTTTATTCCTGTTTTACTTAATTATTAGAAAATTACTAAACTTAAAAACAGGGCCGCAGCAAAGAAATCTTACCCATGTAGCCAAATATCTAATTTGCACCACTGCCTCAAGAAGTCAAAGGTGCCAAATATTGAATTTAAATTTACCTATTATATGCTCCATTGGTGACCCCACGCGCTTTGGCTACAAAAAATTAAGTGAGATATCAATCATATTCGTAGTAGTTACGATTTTTGCGTAATATTATTTCAAATTTGAGGAAATTAATTTTATGACTTATAAAAATATATTGACAATGAATGGTAAAAAGAAAAAACGGAAATTTAATTAGCTTTAGGTCGTTTTGTCTCAATTTTGTCACGTCTTCACAAAATTAAAATTAGAAAATGTATAAAGTAATTTCTTTTTAAACTAAATGGTTTAGTTATTCTTCTAAACCTATCCGAGATTATATAATAATTTTGAGAATTTCAAAATATTTATTACTGTACATTATTTTGTTAGGAAATCCCATAAATGTAATTGAAATATTTACGGAGTTTCAATTATTATTTTAGAAAGTATGAGTTCAGTGACTCGAAACGAATTCGCAGTTTAAATGAAAAGTAAAGTATGTTTTTATATTTGATATTTTGGTTATGACCTTTAAAATCATAAAAATCATAAAATCGTTTTATAGAAAATTACATAGACGAAAAAATTTGGTTAAACGATATTTTGGTCGTTTAAGCAATCTTACATATATATTGACCAAATTTATAAGCATTAATGACAAATGTCCATATAGATGATGATAGCTAGAGGAAAAGTAGGACTTTTATGTTGTGGAATGAGATAAGATTTAAATGTTTTGATACTTGAACGCTAGTCTTTGCAACATTGTTGCATCCGATGCAAATGGAAGTGAAGGTTGTTCGTGGATGATAAATCTAAATGAGAAATGAGGACAGGAGCAATCAGCATAATATTAAAGGTTTCGATGTGTGTTTAAGTATTAAGTAAGTTGTAAGTGAAATGAATAGATTTTAAACCTGTGTGCCGTAATATTTATAATTATCATTAATTAACTAGTTTTACAAAGAAGTAAATGTAAAAGTCAATAATAGCAAATAATAATGCATTTTTCTAAAAATGTGTTAATTTGGATAATAAAAAAATATTTGTAGAATTACCGAGATTGCAACACCTAAAGATTTTTTTTTATTTATAAAATAAAAATTTAAAGAAAACAGAAGTGAAGGGAACACATCCGTTCAATTTTTAACTATACATTTTATTTCTTACTTTATCTATTTATCCTATATTAAACATTTGTTAATTGCAGATAGGCAATGACTGCTCACAAATTACATACACGAGGTTATTTGCTATAAAACTTAGTACAATAGTCAAGTTTACACCTAGACAAAATATAGTACAAATTATATGCACTGGTCCAGCCTAGGCTTCTGTTCTGTTTTGAATTGGTACTTTTATTTATGTACTCCTTTTTTTGTACAAAACTATTACAATTGTTGGGCTGCAATGACCATAGTACAAAATAAAAATTTATACTTCAATTTTTAACAAATTCTTATCTTCTCATCCAATAAAAACGGAAGTGCATAATTATATTAAATCTTCAAATTCTATACCTATATATACAACTATGAACTTTACGAAAGATTAAACAAATCTACCTGAAAAAATAGTGTATTTATCAATTCCATACTGCGTATAATTTTATAATAAAATAATAAATTATTAAGCAAACAATTGGATATTTTCGCTCCCTGATTCTCGAAGTATGACGGACGGTATGTTTTTCTACACATGCCCATTCTTCGAGGGATCCTTTAATTTTTTTAAGCGGACAAAAAAGTTTCAGAAACTCTGCATATACACAAAATATATTGTAATTTTAGGGTCTCGGTTAAATCACAAATGTATATTAACGATATTTTAACGAGTTTGTAGAGTTCACGCACAATGAAATTATTCGACGGTGCGGAACAATATTCAGAACAATTATTATGGTTGAAACTGTCCAATTCTACGAAGAAAATATTATGTTTTACTTGAATATTCCTTTGAATGCAATTAACGAAGAGTTCCAACGCTGTAACAGTAAGTGTATTACCATGAACTATATGCTCAGATGTAAGTGCCAGATCATTCTGTTATTAAAAAGCAGGCAATTGGGCAAAGGAAGGTCATGAGGACAATACAATATTTTTGGGGACGGAAGCATATGGTTAATTGGCAGGAAGAATGCTAATAATGAAAATATCAAAAATAATTTTATTATACATATTATTTGAGTAACTCCAAGTTACTCAATTTTAAAGTACTTGTTTTGTTTTTTTTTTATCTTGAATATTAATATATATTAGTAGTGTTTACACAGAAATTAATTAGAGATTAAATTTATAATTTGATCATAATAACAACGTCAATACATATTACACATTTAGTTTAATTCTTATTTTATCCATTGTCAACATTTTGTCAAATAATATATTCAAATAAAAATGTAAACAAAAATAAAATGTTTCATTATTTTACAACATGGTTTCGCTTTAACACGATTAAAAAATGCATTCAGTTCTGTCATAACACGGACTCGACGTTTATAGTAGTCCCAAAAAGTACAATTATAAAACTATCATAATTAAAATGTAGTCTCTGATTTTAGTAATGTTTTCTGCTGAAATTAATAGCAAGTTTATATACTTTTTAAAAGTTTTGTTGGTATATAATTTCAAAACATTTGTGAAAGTAAGTATTCAATGATTTGGAACTATTTTGCAACAGTTTAAAAAAAATACGTTTCAATATCTTTTACAATGTTACTATAACGAAATTATACGATTTACCTAAACCGCATAAACCTCCGTTATTTCATTTTCTCCCCAACGTTTTATTTTGCGTGGTTGGTACGTGCATCCCAGATAATAGACGTCAAGTTTTGACGTTTGGCGACAAACAAAACCCTCCTCCTCAACTTCCAGGAAGTAATTAGTGATTAAGTTACAATAGTTTGTGGTATTTTCGCATAACAATACTCGATGATGAATTAAATATAGTTGAAAGCAAAGTGAAGAACTCGAGATTATTACGAGACGTGATTCAGTGCTACAAGATTTCTCATTATTGTGACTGTTTTCAACTTACTTGTAAAGATGCCACCACACAGGCCATCCAGGCCTAACTACAGTAATTTCACCTATGTCAGCTCCTGCTTCAAGTATCTCATATTCATTTTAAACTTTGCTTTTTGGGTAAGTGTGATAAAAAATGAGAAAGTGTTAATTGTTGAGTAACTGGTTTATTTATTTATTTTTACAGCTTGTCGGAGGTCTTCTGATTGGCATAGGCCTTTACGCTTTCATTGATAAATGGCAACTGACTGGCTCTGTGAAACTGGACACAGTATACGATGTGATTTTGAATATATCTTTGGTTATGATAATATTGGGTGGGGTTATTTTCATGGTCAGTTTTGCTGGGTGTGTAGGAGCCCTTAGAGAGAACACCTGCCTTCTGAAATTGGTAATGAAGACAAACTAAGGAATTAATAATAAAATTACTATTTTAATGCTTTTAGTATTCTCTGTGTTTGCTGATATTTTTCTTATTGGAAATGATTGTGGCAATATTAGGATTTGTGTTTCCACAATCCATGCAATCGATGCTAGAAGAGAATTTCACAGATAAAATTATACATACTTATCGGGATGATCCAGATCTGCAAAATTTCATAGATTTTGCGCAACAGGAGGTAGGTTCAGCGACCTCCACTTCTTATGAAATTAAAGGGATTGTTTTTTTTTTTAGTTTCGCTGCTGCGGTTTGAGTTCAGAGGGATACATTGATTGGTCCAAAAATGAATATTTTAACTGCACCTCGCCCAGTGTCGAGCGATGCGGTGTACCATTTTCGTGTTGCATAAATGCTACAGACATCAGTTCCGGTTTAGTCAATATTATGTGTGGATATGGAGTGCAGACTCTATCGGTATGTTATGTCTTATGTTTTAATTACAAGTGCATTTCAATTTCGTGTGTGTTTTAGGTGGCTGAGGCTAGCAAGAAAGTGTGGACTTCTGGTTGCATCGAGATTGTGAGATCCTGGGCGGAGAGGAACCTCTACACGATAGCCATCATCGCCCTCAGCACTGCATTATCCCAGCTCTTCGTCATTTACCTTGCGAAGACTTTGGAAGGCCAGATAGACCTGCAGAAGTCGCGCTGGGTTAGTTGAAATATTGCCTACTTGGCCTCGGGGCCTAGGGTGCATTTGTAAATATTATTCCAGCCATTACGTGTAATAACTCCTTTATCGTTTTAATTTAGTTCTCGAGGGCACACACGAACGAGCGTACATAGGTGTCGTAATCTCTTCTTTCCCCCACACACACAAAAAAAGCACACAAAAATCAAATATCGTCATATTTTTGTAAATGTGAGTATGTAAATCATATCTAGTCTCCCGTAGATGAATCCATTATCAAATTTTGTTTCGAATTGTGTAACATGAAAGAGGATACAAAAAAAAATCTATTTTGAATACTCAAAATTTGTGTACCGTGCCAAAAGAAAATCTAATCGAAATATTTTTTATATGGGATAGATGAAGAATGTGTAATGATGATTCGTAGAGCAAAGAGAGAGAAAGACATTTAAGGAGTTTTCTTTCTGTTTCTATGTAACCGTTTCCTTTTTTTTTGATTGAGGAAGTACCTTCTTCGCAACAGACTGTCGTTCAAATCCAAATAATTATTATAAAATATGAATATAAATGTGATTCTTTTTTACATATGTTTTTTATACTACGTATTAACTATTGATGATGATGTTGTGTATTTTGCTGTACAATGCAATTGTATAAATCTAAACGATATCTGACTGTCTTTTTTCAAATAAATAAGAAAATGTACATGTATGTACGTTGTTTTATCCATAACGGAAAACATTTAATACTTAGATATGTAAATATAATTAACTATCTTTAAATATTGCGTTTTCTTTTCATTGTCTACTTGTGATTTCAGTTTCATTCATCACTACTTAATTAAATTTAATGAAATAAAAAAATGTTTAAAAGGAAAACAAAGGTATTTACGTAATTTTAGCTTGATCTAATTGATATACTTAAGAATCTATACTGAATATTACCAACAAAACATGCAATATCTCTCATATATACCTAACGTGAATTTATCATTTATCTATGTGTTATTTCTATTTTTAAATTGTTTAGAATAATTGAATATGTTATAATTTTAGTTAATCTATAAATATATTTCGTACAAAATTTTATATTTTCAATTTCATTATTATTATTCCAATGTATTTCTGAGCAATTAATACAATTCATCACACCATTTTTTTCTAATATATTACATATAATTATCATGGATTTTTGATGTCATGATGGACAGATTCTTTATTATATATATTTTTATTTCAAATCACGTCACATACTATTTTCTAGTTAAGTCACTCTCGCTCATCTTGTTTTTTTAAAGCACGTAATTATGTACGCTTTATATGGCCGAAGGAGAACGTATGGATTTCATTATTATTTTCACAAGAAAGGCAGAAACACATTATTTTAATTTGCTCATTCCATTTTGCTACCCTATACTAATGAATGTCAAAATACGCCCATATTTGTGCTTATTTTATTTATTAAATTTACGTAATATTAAAATATTGTTTAAATTAATCCACAAAACAATGAATCTTCGAGAATTGTAATAAAAAAAACAAGTTTTCTTATTTATTCTTTCTATTCAAAATTCTTCAAACTAATGCTAAACTATGTATGTAATAATAATAATATATTAATTATATAAGAGAGAAGAAAATTATTTGAAATAATTTAAGTACAAGAAAAATAAGGTGAGAGAAAACAATAGAGAAATTGTTTGGTTTAGGCTATAACAATAATTGTATATAAAACAACAAAAATAAGATACATTGAGGAATGTGAATCTACAAAAATAATTGGTGTATATTATATAAAACGTACTAAAAAAGGCACTCTCTATTTAGTAGTAGTATTCATTTCTAAAAACAATATTACTTATGGGTGGAATGTAATTTCCTTAGTATTCAATTCCTTCTAAAGCTTGTTTGTGATTTATGCGATTGATCAGTCTTCTGTTTTTTTTAAATGTAAATATATATATAAATATTCTTTGTATTTAAAAAATATCGTTCTCATGGTTAAACCACGTTCAACTTGTAGATGTTGCTCGTGTTGAAAACCTGCATGAGCGTGTAATTCTTGGTGGCTAAAAACTCTTTGATGATATTCTTTTCACCGTCGTTCACCAGCAGGTGTACATCGATAACGTCGATGCGTAGCCGTTCAAAAGGTATGGTCTCGAGAACCTGTAGCTCTGTACCTCTGGTTTCCAGACTCAGGTAATCGACTTTGGTCATGTTCATGGCCAGAAGCAGCGAGTAGAGAGGGAAACACTTGATGCGCGTATTAAATAAATTTCTAAATCTTTCTTCCTGATGGTAGGTTACTTCTTTAGGGTATGGAACTGGACTTAAGCAGCCATGCAACACCTGAGATTTCGCGCGATTGTGTCTCTTCAGATTGAAGAAATTCATGGGATCAGTCTGGACCAGCAGACCTTTCCAAGATAATTTCTTCTCAAGCCACTCAGTTTCTGATGTTTTCCCATCTCCATAAGCTCCAGCTTCAACAAAGTTCCCATTCATCTGCAAAATAACTATTAATTTTAAATTAAAAATAATATGAGTGATGTCATTACCTTATTATTTAGTATTTTCAGTAAATACTCTATGTGCTCAGAAGGAGATTCAGCTGTGTATTCAATGGGTTTGTGGTGTGGCTCTACACCTGGTTTTAAGAAGTATTGCTTGATTGCGGATATCAATTCTGGGTCATCCTGGCTGACACCAAGCAGCTCGTAATCTTGGGTCATGTTAACCTGCCTGAGAGCTTTAATAACCAATATTAGTGTTCAATTTGATGAATTAATGTTGTTATTACCTTTGTTGTCCATGTAAATCAATAGTATAACAGTGGCAAATCCCATGAAGAAGGCAGTAATTGGGCGTAGCTTCTTAAGGGCGAACTGCCTGGAACGGTATGGTTTCATCTTTGTGGGGGTAGGCGGCAACTGCGGTAGTGGCACGGGGGCCACGGTGGTACACTGGAAATCGCGTGTATAGATTTATCAATAAGTAAGCACGTTGAATAATTTACAGCATTCGTTCGCGACGGTCGTTTGGAAATAGCAACAAAAGGTGAACGAAAAAGGGAAAAGAAAACAACCAGAAAAGTTGTGAAAAAAAGAGTAAATTAAAAAAAAGGACACAGAGGAATCACTCTTGCAGCATTTCTTTCGGTTCGTCGTTGTCGCGAAAACAAACGTGCGGCGATCAGTAGTCGATGCCAGTCGCTGCGTCCTGCCAGTAGAGATGTATGAGGAAGACCAGCTGTAAGAGGTAAGAAAAGGTTGAACCAGCAATGGTAAGGTAAATGCAGCGATTTTGAACCATACTAACGCGCTCGCCACCCACCGCACAGGACACACGCTGCGCGGTCGGTCTCTCTTCAACCGACGGGCTGAATGCTTATACCTGAGTCTTAGCACGGTCCACAATCCGGAAAGGTGAGAACAATATTTGGTGGCCGCACTTCTAAGATTACCGTCACAACTGATTGGAAGTTCCATTCAATAAAAAAAAAGAAAAATAAGAACGAGAAGAAGTTAATTGAAATAGCATCACATCGGCGGGAATTGAGTTCAATTGAGTCATTTCCCATTCGACGTACTCTCTGTATGTGTCTCTTTGGAACGCAATTTATCCCTAAGCAAATAACCAACTACACGCCTTCCCAGAAACAGAAAGAAATAAGTTGGAACAAAAACAAACAAAAAAACGGTACATTGACTAGTAAATATGATGTACGTACGAAAGTAACAATTAAGAGAATTTCGGGAATCGGCAGGTTATTGCGTAACGCTAATTGATGTTTTTTCGATATACTGCCTCTGCTGCTACGTGTATCAAGATATGGAAATGTTGTAGCTATTATTCTAATTCAATTATATGCTTCTTTAATTATATAATAATTCATGCCGGTGGCTCGACGGAACTATGGTCCATAAACGATTTTTTCCCACATCCTTGCTATACGTTACTTTCAACTACTTCACGATTATTTTCGTTCCTTTCTTTCTTTTAGCTTTCACTCACACGTTATTATAGCACATCTCTTTTATAATATAGTTAATATTTCTAACAAAACAAATTAATTAACAATTAATATTTTTCTAATTAATTGAATCATATATTGGTAAATATGCATTTTTTAATTTAATTAATGTAGTAGGACAGAAAGACCTATGGTCATTCGCGCTTTGCAGCAATTTAGTTTTATTTATGTTATTGTGTTAAGTTTGTTTGTTAGTGTTGCAAGAAAAGTTTGGGAACCAAACTAAATTTAATTAAAATTATTTTTATTTCGACGTACTAAAATATTCCGGGAAAATTAAGTGTAAAACTTTGTGTAACATTGTATAAAACCTATGTTAAACTTTGTGTTTAATCCAGTTTTAATTTAAAAAGTCTAAAGAAAGATTATTGATATTTCATTGAGATAATTTCACTAATACACAACAATAGACATAATTTTATCTCATTAGAAGAAATTTAATTCAATTTATTGACAGTATAATTTATTAATCCATGTAGATTTATTTAATTAATTAGAAACCGAGTCATGGCCATCCTAACATAAATTATTATTATTAGATGAAAATAATATGTTTATGTTGAATATTTAAACATAATTATATTTGTAATTTTTTAACAAAATTGACACCACAATGATTGGTGTCACTTTGAACATATCATATTTATTTATTCATTTTATTCTTTATTTAAAATTATGTAACATTCATTGCTGTTCAAGTGTAAATGGCTATTTACAAACTTACTGAATATTATTTTTGTAAGTAAATTGTACCAAAAAAAAAATTATTTTGAATATTCAAAATTTGCGTACAAAAACAAACTCGAAATATTTTTTATATGGAATAGATGAAGAATGTGTAATGAATGATCTTCGCAACAGACTGTCGTTCAAATCCAAATAATTATTATAAAATATGAATATAATGTGATTCTTTTTTTACATATGTTGTGTATTTTGCGTACAATTTAATTGTATAAATCTAAACGATATCTGTCTTTTTTCAAATAAATATGAAAATGTACATGTACGTACGTTGTTTTATTCATAACGTAAAACATTTAATACTTAGATATGTAAATATAATTAACTATCTTTAAATATTTTGCTTATTCTTTTCATTATCTATTTGTGATTTCAGTTTCATTCATCACTACGTAATTAAATTTAATGAAATAAAAAAATGTTAATAAGGAAAACGAAGGTATTTACGTAAATTTAGCTTGATCTAATTGATATACTGAATATTACCAACAAAACATGCAATATCTCATATATACCTAACGTGAATTTATCATTTATCTATGTGTTATTTATATTTTTAAATTGTTTAGAAAAATTTTATATTTTCAATTTTGTGTCATTATTATTATTCCCATGTATTTCTCAGCAATTAATACAATTAACAGCAATTAATCAATACAATCATGGATTTTTTGTTAAATTACCAATAAATTTGTATAATTATGAAAATATTTGTAGCGAAACTTGTCATATGCTTGAATTGGAATTTTCATATTTATGCAGCATAAAATATTTATGTGAATTATTTTAATTTGCTCTTTCCATTATGCTACCCTACATTAATGAATGTCAAAATACGCCCATATTTATACTTATTTTATTTATTAAATTTACGTAATATTAAAATATTGTTTATCCACAAAACAATAAATCTTCGAGAATTGGAAGGTTAATAAAAAAACGAGTTTTCTTATTTATTCTTTCTATTCAAAATTCTTCAAACTCATGCTAAACTATGTATGTAATAATAATAATATATTAATTATATAAGAAGAAAATATTCGAAATAATTTAATTACAAGAAAAATAAGGTGAGAGAAAAATAGAGAAATTGTTTGGTTTAGGCTGTAACAATAATTGTATATAAAAAAAAAAAATAAGAGACATTGAGGAATGTGAATCTACAAAAATAATTAGTGTATATTATATAAAACGTAC
>NW_017098562.1:0-6943 GCF_001412225.1 Nicrophorus vespilloides | reverse complement strand
GCACTCTCTATTTAGTAGTAGTATTCATTTGTAAAAACAATATTACTTTTGGGTGGAATGTAATTTCCTAAGTATTCAATTCCTTCTAAAGCTTGTTTGTGATTTATGCGATTGATCAGTCTTCTATGTTTTTTTTTTTAACTTTATATGTAAATATATATAAATATTCTTTGTATTTAACAAAATATCGTTCTCATGGTTTAAGCACGTTCAACTTGTAGATGTTGCTCGTGTTGAAAACCTGCATGAGCGTGTAATTCTTGGTGNNNCAGGTGTACATCGATAACGTCGATGCGTAGCCGTTCAAAAGGTATGGTCTCGAGAACCTGTAGCTCTGTGCCTCTGGTTTCCAGAATCAGGTAATCGACTTTAGTCATGTTCATGGCCAGAAGCAGCGAGTAGAGAGGGAAACACTTGACGCGTGTATTAAATAAATTTCTAAATCTTTCTTCCTGATGGTAGGATACTTCTTTGGGGTAAGGAGCTGGACTCAAGCAGCCATGCAACAACTGAGATTTCGCGCGATTGTGTCTCTTCAGGTTGAAGAAATGCCTGGGATCAGGCTGGACCAGCAGCCCTTTCCAAGATAATTTCTTCTCAAGCCACTCAGTTTCCGATGTTTTCCCATCTCCATAAGCTCCAGCCTCAACAAAGTTCCCATTCATCTGCAAATTAATTATTAATAATAAAATAAAAATAATATGGGGGATGCCATTACCTTATTATTTAGTATTTTCAGTAAATACTCTATGTGCTCAGAAGGAGATTCAGCTATGTATTCGATGGGTTTGTGATGTGGCTCTACACCTGGTTTTAAGAAGTATTGCTTGATTGCGGATATCAATTCTGGGTTATCCTGGCTGACACCAAGCAGCTCGTAATCTTGGGTCATGTTAACATTGAATTGATGGTGCCTGAGAGCTTTAATAATCAATATTAGTGTTTAATTTGATGAATTAATGTTGTTATTACCATTGTTGTCCATGTAAATCAATAGTAGAGTCATAACAGTGGCAAATCCCATGAAGAAGGCAGTAATTGGGAGAAGCTTCTTAAGGGCGAACTGGCTGGGAGGGTTTGGTGTCATCTTTGTGGGGGTAGGCGGCAGCTGTGGTAGTGGCACGGGGGCCGCGTTGATGCAGCTCTGCTGTTGTTGGGTCATGTTGCATATCTTGGTCATATGCAAGACACTGGAAATCGCGTGTATCGATTTATAAATAAGTAAGCACGTTGAATAAGCATTCCTTCGCGACTGTTGTGTGGGAATAGCAATAAAAGGCGAACGAATAAGGGAAATTAAAACAAACAGAAAAGTTGTAAAAAAAAGGAATCACTCTCCCAGCATTTCTTTCGGTTCGTTGTTGTCGCGAAAACAAACGTGAAATGCGGCGATGAGTAGTCGCTGCGTCCTGCCTGTAGAGATGATGAGGAAGACCAGCTGTAAGAGGTAAGAAAATAAATGCGGCGATTTTGAATCACATTGACGCGCGCGCCATCCACCGCACAGGACACACTGCGCGGTCGGTCTCTCTTCAACCGAAGGGCCGAATGCTTATACGTGAGTCCTAGCCGTCTTAGCACGGTCCACAATCCGGAAAGGTGAAAAGAATATTTGGTGGCCACACTGGGCCACACTCCCTAAGATTACTGTCACAACTGGTCACAACTGGTTGACTGTTACCACGAAAAAGGAAGACTCACGAGCTGCTGGTCTCGTTCCCAGCCCATTAAAGTAATCCATTCAATAAAAAAATAAAAAAGAAAAATAAGAACGAAAAGAAGCTAATTAAAATAGCATCACATCAGCGGAAATTGAGTCATTTCCCATTCTCTGTATGTGTCTCCTTGGAACGCAATTTATCCCAAAGCAAATATCCAATTACAATGTCGCTGCTGCTACGTGTTTCAAGATATGGAAATGTTGTAGCTATTATTCTAATTCAGTTATATTGTCGTGTCCCAGGGATGGAATTCTGGACACAGTGGAATATATGGTGTTTTCGTTGTGGGGTCTCAGTTGAAGGAATTAAATAATTCGTTTGGTTTTAAACAAGTTTACAATAATTGGTACTCTTGAGGTCCTTTTCAAGACAATGTCGATACTTTGATAGTTTGACTAAGACTATGCTTACCTTAGGTCTTTATGAGAATATGCTTGTCATATTAGCGTTTTTCTGAGACTATGTTTGTTCTCAAACGTTCTGCTGAGACTTTATTAGTCTTTAAAGGTTTTACTGAAACTAATTCTAAATATTTATTCTACTTACAAAGTTATTTCTTATTAATACGGGGTGGGAGTTGTGATCGGGAGTAGGGCTTGTATATATTGATGATTATATAATTATGGATAGTTTTTTCAAAAGCAATTTTTCTTCATCACTAAATATGAAATTATTTTAGCTAGTTTTTTTGTTAGTTAAATACAAACTGTAAATCGTAACCTAATGATTTAGCAAAAGTGAACGTTGAAACTTCTCCATAAATTATCAAATCTTTATTAAGGATCTCTTTAGGAAATGCTATAATAGCATCCCATAAATTTATGGGGGAAATAAAACCCGAAAAATATTATCATTTCGAAAGGACATTAAATAACAGGAACGAAGAAACGTACTTTAAAAAATATATACAAATAGTTATTGAATAGAGATAGACAGAATCAGAACGAGATTTTTCAATTTCGAACACATTCGTGACAAATAAATGTTGGTCTATATAAGTGGTTCCCACAGGTTCCATGTAGACTTCTTGAGGTCGATTGAATTTTGAAAATGATGAAAAAATATACATTTATATATATATTTACTTTCAATCATTCATAATCTGCCACAATTATAACAATGAGTTGAACAGTGTTTGGACATAGACAAAAAAAAACAAAATAAATAGGCATGGAGCGGAACGATTTCCCATCGTAAATCTTCCTATAAACAAATATAAATTTAACAAAAAAATAATTCAATAACAACCCAACTAAAAATTGATTTTGACGACACTCTGAAACTTAAATCAAAATAATCACAAGAACACAAACTTCTAGTTTCTAAAAGGGAGGTCGAGTGTCTTGTGTATCTTTTAATTATTTACTAATTATAATAATAGATTTATTATCTATACTTTAGCCTTTGATCCTAAATGGGTTAATAAAAAAATTGTTAAATAAATATTGATATGTTTGTGCAATTACGGGAAAATAATTATGAATTCTATAATAATTTGTTCATCGTACGGATCCATTAAATATCAACCACAATCATCGTATTATTTATTAAAAATACTATTGATGTTACATTAAAATAATTATTATAAAATATAAAATAAATTGCAAAATTATTTAATACAAAATTGTTATTATAAATATAATCTACAAAATTCAAGAGTTGAAGAACCTCTGGAATAATCAGATATTCTGTATAACTATATAGATATATAGTATAACTGTGTTTTTTTTTAAACTTATTTTAAATATTCTAAAACATCAAAGATTCTATTAAATCCAATACATTTTTTTTCTAAAAGTTGCTCAACTTCTTTGAAATGTGCATTTATTTGGTAATTTATCATTGCTTTTCAATAACAAAAATATATAAAGAGGTAAATTTTAGAGAATATTATATAATAGCATTATGTTAAAAGCTTTTTCTTCAATGATTAAACTTGATTATTTCCATACGATTCAAATAAATATTAAACATGATACAGAATATGAAATATATCTGCAATAATAACGCGTTGATATGAAATATCATACCAGTAAACATTTATGTTGTTATTTGTATGTTGTTTAAGCTTATGTGTATTAAAAATAGATGAAAATGCATGTAACTAATCACTTATAAAACTCATAAATAAAAAAATATCTAAGAAGAAAATACAAACATGTATTATGATATTATGTCTAAAGAATTATCAATTGATTTTTTTTTAAATGTAAATAATTACGTTTTTGGATGAGCAGCATTCATCTTAGATGAGTAATCTTTTTTGACGCACGCAGCTTAGGATGTTGACAAATAAGAAATGTCACTTTGTTTATTTATATACATTTTATTAACATTTATAAATTGTTTTGTGTTGTTGATGCTTCTGAATTGCAGAACTCTTTGTTATTATAAGGGCTGGTTTTGAGATTGATTTATGTCCCATTTCATACAGTGGAATATTGAATTGTATCAGTAACTTGGTCTGCGAGTATTTTGCAAGGCGAGTATTTTTTTAATGAATTTTAACTTGATAAACGAACGTATTGGTGCTTTGTATTACAAGCACATTTCCGGAAGTAATTTCTTTTGTTGTCCTTGTAGCGTCTTGATATTATTGCATGTTGTGTTTTTCCATGACCTAATAAAATCTGTCTGATAACAAATAGTTTAGCGGTCTGATTCTATACTCACAGTATTTCATTTTTTCCCTCAACACGTTAAGGACGGTCCTTTTAGGGTTGCCTGCTCCCAGATAATTTTTCGTGAACGCCTATGGACTGAGTGAAACGTCAAATATCTTACGTCAATTATAACCTTTAAAGGTTTAAATTTTTCTTATACATTTTTTTTAATGATATTGAAGCAATTTATAACAATTGTGGAAAAAATATTGAAATTTTCATTCAATTCTACCTGCCGCTGCTCAGCTCCTAAGCAATCGAAGCGAATTCTTATTTTTTGAAATATTCCTTTTTGAAATACTCCTACAAGTCGAGGGTTTACTCTAAAATTTAGTGTTGCACCGTAGAAAAAAAAATATACATCGAGTGAGCATTCTACTATTTCATACCTTTTTTTTCAATCCCCCTTTGAAATGTGGTAGTTATTTCTGCCGCACCCTTATTTGTGTATGAAATAAGGTTTTGCAATTGTTATTTCAACTGGAAGAAAATATCTATTTTGATAATAAATATGAATTATAATGAAAATGACGATAGTTCTTCGGAAGAATCTATAAGTTTTAAATCAACACAATGTTGTCGTTGGCTTTCGTCCTCTTTAGTGTTACCGAAGACCAGGGTACTGATGATGAAAATAACCATTTAGAACAAATTTCTAATAATAGAGAATGGATACCTATTACGGAAAAGAGACATGTTGAGCTAGAATATGCACAGGAAGATACATTAATCGACATGAATATAGATTCCGATGACCCATTTTTTCTTTATAAATTGTTTTTAACAGATAGTATACTGAAAATTATGATAGATGAAACTAATAGGTACGTAATCCAATCCGAAGTGGAAAGTAACGATGGTTCAAAATTTAAAACTAGAAAACAACAGCAGTCTGGAAACCCGTCAGTATAGCAGAAATGAAAAAATGTATTGGAATATTGCTCATCATGGGCATAACGCAAATTCCAGAAATTAAATTATATTGGTCCGATAATAATATGTACACCAACTTACGTATAAAAATGGCTATGAAACGTGATCGGTATTTGAATATTTTAAAATATTTGTACTTCAGCGAAAATACCACCGCCATAATCGAAAATCGTTTGAATAAATTCAAAAATATTTTAGACGAAATTATCAGTACATTTAAAAGTGTTGTAAAACCTGGAAAAATTTGTTTTTTATAGTCGAAAGCATGATACCATGGTTACCTTAGTTTTCGGCAGTACATTCCTGGCAAACGACACAAATATGGAATCAAATTATACAAATTATGTTTTCCTGGTACTTACAACCTAGAAGTGTATGCAGAAAAAAATGGTGAAACTATTAACAAAGGACATTCTCAAGACGTTGTAATGAGATTGGTAGACGACGTGTTATATGAATGGCGATAATGTACGCCATTCATTACAGACAGTTTTTATACAAGTGTACCTTTAGCAGAAGAATTACTAAAATAATCAACATACCTATGTCGTACTGTAAAACTAAATAGAATTTTTTTACCAGTGGCAGCAAAACACAAACAAAAACGAATAGCTATTTAAGCTTGATGAACCGAAATGGGGTAAAATTTCTAAAATTGACTGATAAAAGGCCAGTTTCCATGTTAACGACCAGCAACAAACATATGTGTGCTACAATTGAATCCAAGAGTGGAAAACTGAAGCCTGATGCTGTTTTTGATTACAATAATTCAAAAAAAGGAGTTGATGTTTCTGATCAGATAACATCGTATTATAACTGTTTATGAAGAAGTGTTAAGTGCAATAAAAAAATATAATAGAATTAATTTGTGGGACGTCAATTGCAAATGCTTGGTATATACATAAAAATGGCGAACTGGGGAAAAATATGATTTGCTAAAATTTCCAGATTTTTTTTTTTGATAAACGAATGAATGATGACGATACGGAGATGCAAGCAAATCAAAAACATTTCATTGAAACGTACTCTGGTACAGCAAGACAGGCAAGAAGGCGATGTAGAAAATGTTATAAAACAATATCTTCACGAGAAGGTAGTGCAACTGCCGATAAAAAAGGAAAAAAAGTTGTTACATATTAAGTTGTTACAGTGTTATGATCAACCGATACTGTGTATCAAATGTTTTGAAGATTCTTTTTTATTTTTGTTATATTCAATAAATATACTCAACAGGGTTCGAATTTTCTTGAAACGCGGAAAAAGTGCTATAGGTTTTATAATAAGCAATAATAATAATTGATCATTGCAATTTCTATTCAAGTCGAATATATCATCTTGTGCATATTCAAGTTCTAAACTTGTATTGTATTTGAATAAATGACCAATGTTTTTTTTAGAAACAGAAATAATTTCTGCTTATGATAATCATATTGTATTTTTAATGCCGTTGCGCTTCGATTCCTTAGGAGCTGAGAAGCGGCAAGTAGCATTGAATGAAAATTTCAAATAAGTTTCGCAAGTTAATTTGTAAAGTATGCCTAAATTATGTCACAATATCATGTATTATTCTAAATTGCTCCAAGAATTAAGTAATTGAATTAAGATATTTGAGTTTATACTCAGTAA
>NW_017098561.1:0-3394 GCF_001412225.1 Nicrophorus vespilloides | reverse complement strand
CCTTAAGATAATTACATCATCGACCACTCGTATGAAAGCTGAATATTTCGCCTTTCCAACGCAAGCCTACATACATCTTCGTGTTGTCATCGAGTCGCCTGCTACGAGCTGTAGAAATTGAAAAAAAAAACACATACTTAACGTCTTATACATAACAGAGAAAGGACGGTTTCTCGTTTTTTTTCCAGTGTTTTTGTTATTCCGTTACAATTTGTCTTATAAAAATATATAAATTGTCTATTTATCATTTAATTCAATTCAAAATATATTAGTTATTAAAGCACGCTAATTTAAAGTCATTGTTTCTTGATTTCTTGAATTATGTTTCAAAAAGAATCTTTTTCTACTTTACTTTCATTTCCAAACGGATTCTAGATTCTTGTTGTTCGAATTCTAAAGACTTATCTGTTATCTTAAAGTGGTTGACAATGCAGCAATAAAAAAAATAACATAACATAAATGTATAAAACAAACTGTTATATTTACTTTGTACGAAAACATGTTTGCAAAAGTACTTGCGCGATCTATTTACGATTATAAATTATCTAATCAAAACCTGTAATCGCACGCTTTTTTTCTATAATTACTTTTATTACACAAGTAAGAGTACTTTAATTGGTAGTAGTAATTGGAGCGAACTTTGTCGGGTTGGCCAAAAATGTATTAGTAATTTATTTATTTGCGTCACGTCTCGAGAACCATACAAAAAAAAAATGGATTACACTATGTACTTGGAAGTGCTGCTTCCCGGTTTCGCAATTTTGATTGTCCTCGCTATACTCCGATGCTATTTCTGCCAAAAAAGAATCAACAAGTGTTTTGTGACTTGCTGCAAATTGGATAATGACAATACAGTTGAAGATGGTAAATTAACATTTATTTTTATTTTATTACATATAAATCTCATAATAGAAGCATCGATTTCAGCTTACTTAACTTATTTTAAAGTATAATTAACTGCCAAAGTTACCAAAAAAAAAATGCTATATAAAATTATTGATATGTATTTATAGTATATGACAAAAATATAATCGAGATTTCACAGTTATTGTATAACGTTCAAAGTATAACAAACAAATAAGTTGGAAGGTTAATTAAATATTTGTAAAGCAATCACATCCGTAATTGATTATATTAGTGCATCTTATAATCAATTACGGATGTGTAACGCAATTTGATTACAGGTTTCTATTTATATCCTGTATAGATTATAAGATAGTCCTAATTCGGAAGACAGGTGTCGTCTTCCTCATATGAGAATTCGTGATTTGCACACAATAGATACCTCCAATAAATATAAGCAACTATACTGAGATTCAGTACAGTTTTTTTTTTGTTATATACTCTTATCTAATCGGCCTTTGCAATATCTATATAAATCGAAATCGGTTTGCGTGATCACACAAACGACGAAACAAAAGTAGGTTTCGATGTAGTTATAATCATGTCATCAATACCTTTGATCGTTATGGTTGGTTTGGTGGTGATCGTTATTTTTTTCTTGGTGAAATTGAACCGGAAAATTAAAGAAAATAGGAGAAGAGAACAGGCAAGGAATCAGGACATCTTCAGTAGAGTTTTTAATCGTTCTGAAAACGGTGAGTCGCATATAAATGTAAAAAAGAAAAGTTTAAATTTAAAGATATTCAAAATGATTACAAACTAATTTGAAATTTATTAATTCAATCAAATTATAAATATGCGTCTATAGTTTGACATCTGTCAATATTTATTATCTTCATTTCGGCATATCCTTCTATGACGCATGATACCAACTCACGTCGATATTTGCGTTCATTTATAATTTGTACGCATATTTTGACATCTGTCAATATTTTAAAATGATTACATATTTATCAACAACGCATTGCTTTATTGACATAACTACATTATGTAGATATGCGTTCATTCATAATTTGTACTCATATTTTGACAGTAGTCAATTCATTTACAATGCAATATTCATTTTGACATATCCACGCACGACTACTATTAACGTCTATTACTTTATACATTTATTCATTATTTGTGTGCATATTTTGACAGCTGTCATATCATATATTGACGCACGTCATCTACTTACGGAGATATGAGTTAATTTATAATTTGTCTCGAAGTCAAAATATGATTAATGGAATTTCACTTATAATTTACCGTAACGACATCTATTTTTGGATTCAAGTGTTTTTTTTTGCAATTTCACAGAAATGTGTCACATAAAATTGACTTATATCATTTAATTCAGATAATTTTTTTTCATAAATGTTTGAAAATGTCACAGTTCGTTTCCTTAAATAAATATTTTTTAGCCTATATTGATGTAATTAAAATTGACATTTGAAGTAAAAATAATGAGATAAAGTATAATAATAATATAATTATTTAGTTAATTGTAACTCTATCTAGATAATAGCTTGTGAGTCAGCAATTGACGTCAATCACTTAAATGATTCGCAATTGTCGCGACGTGAATGACGTGACATATCGTAATTTAACTGTCATGTGACAGTTCATATTTGAAAGTGATCAAGAATTTAATTTATTTCTTAAAAGTTTTGTAGCAACTCAGTATTGTTCTTTACTTAAATTTAAAACTATACATATTTGCAGTAAACTTTAATGCTCTTTTATGTAATATAATTTAGAATGTTATAAAAGAAGCATATCAATAGCTCCCTCTTCAATGACATTGACAAATACGAGAAGTACACACGTAGGCCAACAACCACAAGACACAAGACTGAATTTGCACAGTCAACACTCCTATAACGCGGTGCTCTCAGAACGCGGTTTCCATATAGCGCGGAGCTGAAATTGCGACAGTCCTCCTATAACGCGGTTTCCGTTCAACAGCATCCCATCAACGCTTAATTCGTGTTGGAAACCTCTTTTATCTCAAATGGTTCAAACAATACAAGATGATTGTACAATTTCACTCCCAGTTGCAGAAATATTAAACATTGCTTCTCGTTTAAGCGATGAAGAATTTGCAGTAAACTAGGATGTAAGAGAACTAGTACTTGGGGAAGAAACTTTAGATGAGGAAGAACTGATGGAATTAATTGATGCATCCACCTCAAATGCATTGGTTAAACGAAAATAAGGAAAACGAATGGGTGCCAAATCTCGATTTACAAGATGTGAAAAAAGGGTTAAATTTGGCTAAAGAATTAGAACTTCATTTGATTCAAACTGATCGTTCAAAAGGTGCGCAGCGCAAAGTTTAAAAGAGAGTTAAGAAATTGCTTAGCTCCCTCTTATAGAGAGGTTTTAGTGGAGTTAGAAAAAAAAAGCTACAATGGAAAATCAATGTGAAGATGAACTAAGTGATGAAGACATTTAGCCCATTAAAAGAAGACGAGTTAGCCCACTCATATCTGACAGCGAGGATGAG
>NW_017098560.1:0-5920 GCF_001412225.1 Nicrophorus vespilloides | reverse complement strand
TTCTATCTAGATGCATACCCAGGTATTTAACTTTATTAGCCATTAGCAGTCCATTTTCATGGTAAAGGTGACATGTATTGATTTCGATTCATTGACCTTCATTCTCCATTTTTGTAGCCATTCCTGTATTAGGTTCAGGTTTACTTGCAGGTGATGTGATGCAACTGCTGGTTGTTTTGTCCGTTAAGGGCATATCTGCGGTATATACAGGATATGTCCTAGTACGCTATCTTGAGGTACACCTGACGCTTCTCTTCCATCTCCTGACTTATTATATCGATTATTCTATTAACTTGCTCGATGGTACCGTGTTGACCATGAAATTCAAATTGGTGATTTGGTATTAGCTCATTCTTGTTTATGACTATATTGAGCCTATTGATTAATAATTTTTCAAACACTTTTGATATTATTGGAAGTAGTCTATAGGATTTTATGTCTTTGGGAGCCTTTCCTGGTTTGGGTACTAGGATGATTTGAGCTAATTTCCATTGAGAGGAAAAGTGTCCAGTTGTTAGGATTGAATTGAAAATAATTGTCAGGAATATTATCCCCTTCCTTGGTAATTCTTTTAAGATTATCCCTCTGATTAGTCGCTATTAATGAGTGTTACAACTTCCTATTATATTCTATGTTATTGGTCAAGTAGGAAGAGACATCTAGAATGGTGAGGCGAGAAACATTTCTATTTCTGAATCGCCATAATGCCAATTTTAGAGTACTTTTTATTACCCAAAATAGAATACAGTTTAATATTTGGATTGTAAATTAACTAATTCATTATATACCAAAAAATGTGCTTGTATGTTGTTTAAAGTAAACAACAACTTTATTAGTAGTTTCTAAATTATTTTCTAAAAAAAATTCTAACAAACAACACTAATTTATATACAACCTACATTAATATAATTAATTAGAAATGGAAATTTAGATAAGAATCATCGCGTTTTGGCATAACATTTTTATTAAAATACCTGGGGAATTATACATTCGACATTTATATATGATAATTTTATTGTCATCTATTTCTATTAATATTTGTGGAAAATTAAACTAAAATGTATATATTTCAATCTAATAAAATAATTCAGGGGCAGACTTACGAACTCCCGGATTTACAAACAAAATTAAGATGTACTATCTGTTTTGTTGCATTTGATTCGTTTTTTATTAAATAATTGTGATGTATAAATTGAAAAGTATTTGTAAGTAAGTATTAAACAAAATACTTTAATCAATTTTTTCAAATTTATGCAGTAAGATAAGTATATTTTGAAATTTTTAAAGTTCCCCGACTAACGAAGAAATTCGATTTACGTACAACAATTTGGAACGGAACTAGTTTGTAAGTAAGGGGATACCTGTATATGTTACTGTTCATGTAAATTTAAAATTTATATAAAAAAATCTATGTATCTATTACATATACAATATTTATTTATTCATAAAATTCCTTTTTAATATTGTCCATTCGAATCTACAATAATTAACACAAAATACACAGATAAATGATATTTTAATTATTTCGATAATATTATCAATAATGCGGCTCCAGACGAACATTATTTACGCCTCATAATCTTGATACGTTCTACTTAGAGAGAGAAAAAAAATGTCTGTGCTGTGATGGTTTTGAATACAGCAATTATTGCTATGTTTTGAATAATGCACACGAGCGAGCTATATGGAATTTCGTTTAAAAGGAGTGTCAGGGTTGAACGTATGCTGTATTATCTACGCTTTAATTTAACTTAAATATATCTATAACAACATACGTGTGAACTTTATTTATTTAGGAACAGGAAATACATTTTTTTCTTGAAGCGGAAATATTGAAAACGTTCAATTATATTATATTTTTTTTAATGATGGAATATAATTATTTTTCGTGAGAAAATATAAGAGTATAGTTTATTATATTCGCTAAATTAATATATTTCAATTATAAGCTCACCTTGTAATTTAAAATATAGTAATTGGAATAACTAAACAACTCTAACTGTGATTTTTTTAATTATATAGTGAAAAAAAATTGTTTTACTTATTGACACATCATTTAATTCGTAAATAAAATTTTTGAATATAATTAGTAATGTGTGCAGAATTCACTTATGAATCGTTTGGAAAGTTTTTGCTGGTAGTTTGGAAATGCTGAGTTCATTGATAAGAGAACAATCTTCGGAGAATGAAAACTCAGAACCCCATATTGACGGTATTCACACACAAGTATATTTAGAAACATAATAAGAGATAGACAAAATAGAGAAATATCCCTTATAAACCATTGTATTTTTCCCTATCCCTAAAAATAGGAATCAAAGTAAGGATTGAAACTATAATAATTAATTGATGTGTATTTTTCAAAACGCAGATATTTTAAAGTAAAAACTCATATTTTATTGTTCACCAAACTAAATCTAATCAGTAAATATCATTCGTAAATCGGGAATTACCCTTTTGTTAATACTATAAATAAATAAAATATTCGTTAATCCGATCAAGATATTGTTTTAGATTAATTCATTCATTGAAATATAAAACTTTTACAGAATTCAAAATTTCGTAAAAAGTTTAATTTACGCTTTTCATGAATTGTATTTACCATTAATATTTTAATTAAATCTAGAGTATCGACTAAAAATAGAATCAGATGTTTGTGATTCAAGAGGATAACTGATAAATAACTATTAAATCATAATTTATATTAGGTCGATGTCCCTGCGTTCCAGTTTTTGTGAAGAGATAATATAGGATGATACAATTTTATCGATTGGACAAAGTAAACTACAGACCTCATCTCACAGTGTGATTGTGTCAGAGATAAGTAGATAAGGTGAGATGAGCAAGTAGATGAAATCGGGAATACACGGAATTGGTTCTACTGTATTCAGTGTACCTGGGCATCATCCTATAACAAACGTGACACAATTGCATTTGTTTGGTATCATAAGCGATAAATTCCATTCGCCGGGTGTCGTGCAGACGACGGCTTGCACTTGCGTACGGTGTCATGGCATGCGGCCGTTCGTGTGAGCGCGTTTTTTTCCACTCTTTTCCCCATTTCTGTTTTGATCATGCCAAGGTTCTTCCATCCAACGCGCGCGCCTCCGATCCCTCGAATCCATCCAATTGCACATATGCGGTCGTTCGCGTTTACCAAGGAAGAAGATATTTGAATCTTTCTTTGGAAAGTGCGAGCGCTCGCGATAATTTCCCCCCAATTAATCGCGGCCGCGTCGACTGCGAATAGCGACGACCGGATGGACTAAGTAGTTAGACTTAGCAGCAGCAGTCAGTAGTCGGACTGCGACGATGCTATCCAGCGGACGCTAATCTATCTTCTACATAAGTGCATAAAACCGCGACTCCTCAAGTGACTAACACATAACGCGCGTTGCATTTTATCTCTACTCGTTTGCCCATTGATATGACAAATTATTGAAATACAACAACAAAAGTATACTTTGTGTTAGTCTAACAAAGGAAATTAATACGACTGCATACATTTATTTCTATTGTCGTTAATCCGATCTGCAAACCGAACAAGATGTTGGTCTTCGAGGTAAGTTACATTTCAAATATTCCTCACTGAAACCGAACGAACTTAACCCAAATACAGTTTTTTTTAAATAACTTTTATCAGTAAACTTGTCCTTTATTTAACGACTCTGTTCATTATTAAACAACTCTGTCCTTACAAACAAAATTTTATATTTATTGTATATTAATACATTTTTTTCTTTCAAAATATTATCTCAATACCTAATTAAACTGCACTTTAAGTACTTTTGAAGTATATTTATTTATTTAAATTGAGAGGTGTAAATTTGTCTTAACTTCCATAATTAGCCTATGCCTATACAATTTAACAATATATATCTACGATTATATCCTTTATTAAATAATCTAGCAGTTGTATTTTTTCTATCAAAGACAAATCTATATTAAACTATACTTTTTCAGTAGTTTAAGCATAATCTATATCTACTAATTAACAGCGAACGCTTGGATTATCTGCAAAATATATAAACTGATCGGATTAGATTAATTTTAATGAAGTTTTTTGAGGGCTCACATCTCGCTCCTAAATCGATACCACCGGCTGCGAACATTTTGCGCGAGAGCCCTTGCGGAGATCCCGAAATTACCCTTCGCCCCCAGACATTTAATCCTAAAGGTCATAGCTCAATTATTAAAACACGACCTTACATAAAGCACATCGATTCCTGAGCAATTTTTTTTATTTAATAAAAAGCCAATTTCATGAAATGATTTGACTATAATAATATTTTGAATTATTTCCAATCTGATGAAGAGAAATGTTATATTTAGTTTCAATCTTATTCGAGTCGAAGTTTGTTTTGATGTTTGATCTGTTTTCGCTAATCCACTTTCCGATAGATTACTCACCTGGGGATTTTTAAATAAGTGTCTTAATTTAACTTAACGATGATATTCGAAGAATTACAGCTCGAACTTTATACTTTCATATAACTTTTTTTTTTCTATTGGGATTTTACAAGCAATTAGCGCTTACTTGGAGCTCAATTATTAATTAATTCGACCTTACATAATACAAATCGATTCTTGAACACATTTTTTTATTTGTTTATATAACCGATTTCATAGAATTTGATTTAATTTCATAATACTAAAAATAATTATAATATAATTAATTACAGAAAAACACAATTCAGTACAAAATAGATTTTAATATAATGAAACTTGTATGAATCTTGGTAGAAATAAAAGGAAAAAAATAAATATATATAATTTCAAAAAAGTCAACTGATACAAAGGGCTGGTGACCATAGGGCTTTCTACCCACATATATTATTTAACTCTAGTTTGCATTATATTTATTTATTATTTACTTTATTTTTGTAAAGGTGGCAAAGTGCATACCAGGCGATAATATTACATAAGTGCAGTGTGCGTGTTTATTTTAGAACGATAAGACAGAATGATAAAACTTCTAAACCTCATTTTCTGAACATTCAAAAACTACGTACTCAATCTTAAAATCACCAAATTACAATTATATTTACTTATTTAAAACACACTTTTTGACGTCAAAGACAATGCGATGAAATCGTCATTGATAAGATAATAATTGGTTATATGTACGTAAATATACTTGTTTTCGGTTAGATTAACAATATGCGTATTTACTGATTATTGGATTAAAGTTTTTTTAAACGTGTTCATCGTTTGGTAATATCTCTCATTTGTTAGAGAAATTTGTTTTTTTTGTCTTGTCTAAGAGCAAAAATGAACCCCACATTGAGAAAGTGTGTGTTCCACAAACAAGTGCAAACGCGAATTAACGTCCTTGCTCAACCTATTTAAAAAAAAAAAGAAGAATAAAAAGACGGTATTTGTGTCTCGCTGTTTGACATTTTGCAACAAAGGAATTGAAAATCTTCCTACGTGACGAAGGAGAATTTAAAGACAAAAGGATTGCGTTATGAGTCTGAATCTTAGAAGAGATATCAGATGTTTTTGTTTGACCTGTCTCGGTTAATCCACTTTCCGATAGATTACTCATCTGGGAATTTTGTATACCTCTCTTAATTTGACTTGACGAAAATTCGAGGAATCACCATAGATCAAAAACTTTCCATTTTTTTTGCATATTCACATTTTCCTATTAGGATTTTTTTTGTATAATTAGCAAACACATAAAGTAATCATAAAAATAATATTTGTCACTGTTATAATTAAATAAATCATCATTCATCATCATTATATAATTAGCAAACAAATAGAAAAATACTAAATTTAATAGTATTTTTATACTTATTGCTCTTTTTTTTTGGTAATTAGGACTTATATAAATAAATCATACTTATCACTTTTGAGAAAAGCAAATGCATTGATTCTATAAAGTGATTTGATTCCTAGAAATATTATAATTTAA
>NW_017098559.1:0-4172 GCF_001412225.1 Nicrophorus vespilloides | reverse complement strand
AGATTCCCCAAACATTCAGCTTTAATATGTACCTTTTGGATTCATTCTATGTATTATAGTTTTCGAGAAAATCTGGTTTTTCTCATTGAAACGATAGGACAAAACGTATTGTTCGGATGTTTGCGGTTAAATTGCGGATTGTGTGCATGTGTAATTTGTCCAATTGTGATCTCTTCTGAGTTTAACCGCTCTCCTCCAGCCCCCCTCTTTTCATCTGGCGATAATTCTGAATGTGAGACCGGAAAGTGTGGGATGAACGTGATAAGAGAGGCCAGTTTTAGTAATGAGCCCGCATCGTATCAGGCAAACACACACACAAACTTCGCAATTCGTAATTTACACGCGAATAACGCAACAAGCCCGTATTATTATTATTCGCGTGAAACGAATGGTCATTGATACCGCCGCCGTCGCGACCGCCCCCCCAGTTTTGTTATGCAGTGATGTAGTCTGTATGCGATGATGTTAAGGATGTGGATGAGTGGAGGTGGAGGCGGCTGCTGCTTCGATCATAATTTACTCATTTTGGGTCTTGTGTGTTGCGTCAGTTGCAGGCTCCGACTAGATAGACCATGCGGCGCCGTGATCCACTCTTCGTCCCTGTCTGAAGAACAAAACCTCCCTTATAGCATGCACAGCACAGATAATGGATCTGGTAAGTCCTTGCCCTTCTCTCTCTTTTTTTTCTTCTTCATCTTCATCCCCTTTCATCCATTCACTCATTCGTTCATTCATCCATTTTCCGCACTCTATTCAGCTCTCGTTTGCGTAACGCCATTCGAAACCATTAATAAAACCCAATCTCGAACGAACGAACGAGCGAGTGGTGAGAAACGCGCCCACCCTTCAGATCCACACCCGAACGCCGAAGACAACATGAAAACGCAATCTTCGGGCTTTTAGGCGGGAACCGAATAAAAACACATTAATTCCAATACCATCACCATCGGAGAGTTTCTACAACGCTCCACCGTTTAATTATATTATTACATTTACACAATCCATACATTTACTTCTTTGAAATTTAATATAAAATACATTCATTAATTACTCATTAAATTTATATACATACGACATCTATTATTAAAAAGACAACATTTAGAACTATACGTTTCTGATTTGCAATGTTGGCAAAATGTCTCTTGATCAATTCCAAATGTATCCGCTTTGCAGATTGCTTAACTTTTGTAAGTTTTTTATGAAATATGTAAATGTTATTATTTTTTTTTTGTATTTCATTGTAAGTGTTTCATTGTTTTGTAAAGGGTGTATCTTCAATCTCGTTCGTGTTTTCGTATTTATTTATTCGAGGGGTTGTGGCGGTGGCGTCGAAGAAAAATTTTCTATAAGAGAATGTAACATTGTATGTAGGTAGTTTACAAGTAATAAATGAGGTATAAGCGGGCATGCGAGTCATGCAAGTGTGTGCCCCATTTCGCTATAAAAGTCAACGAGTAATATAAAATTCTAATATAAACGGCCGGATACAATCTGAAAATACATTGTGGCGGCGTCGGCGGCGGTGGCAGCGTTCGAGGCGAAGGGGATTCCCCTTCCGTATAACGTAATCGATGCGGTGGTAGTTTATGCAAAGTGGAGGAGTGTGCGGCCAGGACGACCACCACCGCCGCCTCCGCCTCAGTCGAGCACCCGACTTTCTCTCTTCGGGCAATTTATAAAAGTCGGGCCACCCCCGATAAGGCCGCAAAACTTCCCTCAATCATGCTCGAATCTCGACAAATCTAAAACGCCACCATTAATTCAGAAAGCTGAGCAAAGAAGGGTGAAAAAGGGACGGTCGAAGAGGGCGGCAGCGACGAAACAAAAGAGAAAGAAGCGTGTGCGTTATTAATAATCGCACTATCGTTATCATCGTGGAATGAAAATAATTTCTGGTCACGGAGAGGCGGCGGCGGCGGCGTTTCGTAATTGGACTTTAGCTCCGTTTTAATATTGAGATCACCTGCAGGCAGCGAATTAGACCGCATTAAATTTCAATTATTAAAATCACTTTCAGACCTACAGCGAAATAACGTACAGAAATAGATTAAAAAGCTAAGCAACAACAACATACAACATAAAAGAAATCTGCAGCCAACACCAATTATGTGACGAGACTGGTTTTCGAATCACGCCGATAATTGCAAGAAGAGAACAATCCAAGCGACTCATTTCACAACAATTCAGTAAAATTACGTAATTTATAAAGATTTTTTGTTTTACTATCAAAGCGACATCTATTATCAAACAATGAAACATTTAAGATCGCTTTATACTTTATTAAAATTTTTCGAATTTACTAAATTACTTATTGTATAGATTGAATTAATTAATAGAATATAGTGTATCATATTTATTTTCAATATTACTGACAATACGACATCTATTAGCGAACTTATAAACGTCACTGCATATTTGACTTTAATTATTTAAAAAAAAAAAATAACAATTAACTGATTGAAAAGAGCGCTAAATTCGAATGTACTGTTATATGTTGTATGGTTGATGGCCGTTTGATGGCGCCACTCATTAACGGTGCAACAGGTTCGTCGAGGCCCCGGGCGTTTGGCCAAACCTCGATCCGGCACTGCACAAAACCGCCCCAATCAACAGGTACTTGTGCGAAGCATTTGCATCCCACCGACCTGACGTTAATGCTACATTTTTTTACGTACGAATTGCAGCGAAAGATGATTGAAAATGTAAAATTCAATAATCAAATGAAATAGGGTGAAGTTACGAACTGCAAACATCCAATACAAAATGTATATATGTTGTAAAAAAAACAACGATAGAAAGGTTGGCCATGCAAACAAATGCATAAAGTATATTTTGTTTGCCGCTCGCCCCCCTAAGTTGTTTTTTTTCTTCCACCCGAGGGATCGACATAATATTAATAAATGGTGGAGGGAAGGAAATTGTTTCATGGGGGAATGGAAATATGTAAAGTAAATAAATAAATGTATAAATAAATAAATAAATTTAAAAAAAAAATAGAGGATGCTGGAATTTGGGTGGGAAAATCGGTAGACGGTCGAGGGAGGACGATCGAAGGCGGCCTAAATGTGTCACGTGCCTCAAACAATATCCTTAAGCGCGAGATTTATGTGAGGGGTGGCTCCGGGCGGAATTTATACAACTTTTATCGGATCCAAGTGTTTTTCCTCGGGACGGCTGATTTCCTATTCGTACGTTACGTTACGTGTATTATGGATACGAGAGATAGGGTAGGTTGGGTGAAGGGATGAGGTGGTGGTGGTGGTGGCAGCATTGACGCACACCGCGATTTTGGACAGCGAAGGCGGCTGTGGAAACATCTTTCCTTCCTTCCTTCCTTCGCCTCCGCAGCTCCCCCATTTTCCTGACAGCCGACCCGATGGATTTACCAGTCAGACGCGCACGAAATCATAAATATCACGGAAAATCAAATAACCTACACGTATGTACGTGAAGCGCAGAGATGGAATTGAAATTGATATCTCCGATTGGACCTTACACCCCAACACACACATCCATGTCTCTCTCTCGCTCGCTCACTCACTCTCAATATATATATATATATATTTATTCAATTTCTTCTTCGGCCGCCCGCCGATTCCATCCCAAACGCCATCCCACTTTTCCGCATCATCATTCACATACCCAAGCTATTTAATTTCTGTCCACTTCACAAACAAACCACGAAAACACATGAAATTACAATTTACATCAATACGCCATCTATTAGCAAACTATGAACTATAATATATTTAAACAAAATATTGTTACTTATTCTTAACTGTGTAGTGATTAGAATTTGAAATACTTAATGAAACTTTAACCATTTTAACCATTACCTCAAAATATGTTTGCGTAAGTCGATATTAACGCCCCCCCCCCCGACATTTTGAAAAGAAAACAATCAATGTAAATTTTAAATAAACATTATTTATTGAATTAATTTACATTTACATATTTATAAAAAAAGTTACATGAAAATAGTAAGTATGTAATAGACAAACGAAATAAAATTCTTAAATTGGACACATGAGAAAAAATTACATGAAAACTTATCTTTATGGAAACAAAATTATTGGAAAAATGATGTTGCTTCATGTTTGATAAATTACTTCAAAATTGGGATTTTTGATTAAGAGCAATTTGAATACAGTCTTCGCGTTTAATCGATTTCT
>NW_017098558.1:0-8427 GCF_001412225.1 Nicrophorus vespilloides | reverse complement strand
GTAAATTTTAAATAAACATTATTTATTGAATTAATTTGCATTTACATATTTATAAAAAAAATTGATTGTTTCATGAATTCAGAATGGGGGGGGGGCAATATCGACTTACGCAATAATATTTTGGGGTAATTGTTAAAAAAGTTCCCCGACCGCTGTTCTAAAGTATATAACTAAATAATAACTTGAAGATCAAACCAAGCAATATTATTAAATTATTCATCTACACTAATGTTACCTTTAACACAGGAAAATTGTATCAAAATACAATACAAAACTTATTGAAATACGATGGTTTTTTCTAATAAAAAGATTTAATTTATTACTAATTTGATTTTCATAAAATTTAATTGGAAATATTCATATTTTTATCAATTTTCATGCAGAGAAAATATAAATTATTATAAATTTTGATATGTAAAAACTGTGTAAATTTGATAGTTGATGAGTAACAATGATGTGATGGAAATTCAGTAAACAACAGAAAATGTATGTGTATTGTGAAGAGAAATGTCTGCGGTATTGTTGATTTATCGGGTGATGGCGCTGGTCCATTCGGCTGAGTCCATTATCGAGGACTTTTGGAAAAACACCAACAAAAGGTATAAGCTTGTTACTATCCTGAGAGCGTGTATAATGCTATTATTGCCATTCCTACTCGAGCCCGACGACTCCCCGACCAAATTACTTTTCAAGCAGACACGTGTTCCGCACGCAGCTCCAATTAGGATCAAAATCACAATGGACACAAGCCATTACTGTAACCAAAATTACTTCTTCTTCTCCTTCTTCCACTACTCATTCTCTCTTTCTCTATCTTCTTTCATCGATTTGGTGCTTTCAATGTCCACCTTAATCCACCCAAATGGAGAGGAAAACATTTATGATTTTCTATAGTATTTATGTATGATATTCTTTCGAGCGCAATGAACTAAATAAGCAGAAAATTATAGAATAGAAAAACATTATTGGATTGAGAAATTTACATTTACAGTTTTAAATTAAATATTTACAAATCTAATAAGATAATTGTTATAATTGACAAAATAACTAATAATAATGAGAATTGGATAAACAAGACAAAATGAAAATACGGTCAATGTGCGGTCAAACAACATCAACAACTATCATTTTCGTGGCTCAATTGTTTAAATATGACGTTTCGCAAATGTTTTATGACATTTCAAATTTATTAAATATTAAAAATAGCATAAAACGTTCAAAACTCTTGTCTAATGTGCAAATGTTTTGTCACTTTTCATTGAAATAAAAATTGATTAAACAACTATTGAATTTAATTTTATAATCTTCAAATATATTCATTATTTTTACAAAAATTTCCTAAAATTTATCAAATACTACTTGGCAAGTTACAAGTATTATTCATATATGTTTATATAAGTATTTGCATCAATGAATCAAATCAATAAAAATACAGTTATCTTTTCAGACTACTTCTACGAGTACTTCTATAAGTTACTTGGCAAATATTGTTTAGTATATAATTATTTCAATTTATACATGGAATGAAATACATCTTAATCTTAAATTTACTCAATGATCACATTGATGAACGGATTTTAAATAAAAATTCAGTTAATATTCATATATTAATTATGACTCAATTTTGAGTTGTATTTTTTTTTTAAAGTGAAATTGTTTAGTTTTGTTAAGAAATTGGTTTATTTATTATCGTTAATAGAAGGAAATGAAAATACGCTCAAATTAATATTCAGTTAATATTCATATATTAATTATGACTCAATTTTGAGTTGTATTTTTTTTTTAAGTGAAATTGTTTAGTTTTGTTAAGAAATTGGGTTATTTATTATCGTTAATACAAGGAAATGAAAATACGCTCAAATTTTGAGTTAATCATCGGGTAATTTCGGGGGTTGGTATTAAATTATTAAAACAACGTCCGGAGGGTGGAGATGCTAAAACGCCCAATTAATCAGCTGCATCTCCCCTCAGACGATAACGTTAAGAGCGGGGGCCAAACCAACCCCCGGTTCGGATCATCAGCTATTAATTGGAGGATGATTAATTATTTGCGTTTACCTACAAGAACAGAAGCTAATTTTCAACTAAGAACGATGTCAAAATTTGATACTAAAAAATTAATTCATTCATAATTATACAGAAATATTATTAATTGGAGGATAATTAATTATTTCAGTTTGAGTACAAGAATAGGAATTTTTATATCAAATAGAAAAAAATCCTTATTAATTGGAAAATTTTATCCATAAAAATATGGTGAAAAACCTTAATTGATGATTGCATTTTGTCTATAAAAATAGTAAAAGCTTCATTAACTGAATGATGATTAATTAGTTGCTTTTAGCTACAATAATTTAATTTAATTTAACGAAGGACGATGTTAAAAGTGGACAGTCAAAAAATGTACCTTATGGGTTAAGGGCGCATCTGGGATCCGTCGAAGATCGCAACCGTAAATCAAAACTTAATTGGTATTTGACAGAGTGCAAAAAGGGGAATCCCCTTCGTCTGAATTCGTCGTTGAACCATGGCGATCTTATGGTGCGGTTTTCGGGGCATATGGGTGTACGATTATGGATGTCGGGATGTGCGGTGGGGACTCGATCTGGCCGATTAACGATCAATTCGGATCGCGTTTCCGGTTCCGTGCGCTTTTCACCAGATATTACCAGCCCGATTACGTTATTGTTAAGCTCGAATTTCAATCATTTCGATATCTATATTTGGCCGACCGTCAAAAGGGATTCCCCCCGATTACCGATGCGCCGGGGTGCGTACATGCGGTGGTGATGGTGATGGTGGTATTGGCGGGTGTTCATGTATTTTACGTGCGTATACGTGAATGTGTGCAAATGTGAATGTGTGTAATGGCCCTGATTATGGCCGAACGTTTATTACAAATTGACGATCCCCGACACAACAATACACCGCATCGAATCATTCAAAACCGAACAGCGTTTATAACATTATATACTTCCGTATAAACATATATTCATTAGTTAATCATTTCGTTTTATTGAAATTTAACACTCGAATACTCTCAATTTGTTGCACGTTTATTTGCCCGTTTATCCATTAAATAAATCCGAACACCAGGAAACCAATTTTCGACACCCACACACATTATTTCACATATTTAAGTACTTTTACTTTACAAAACTAAAGCAGATCTCAATAAAATATGAATTTTTTGTTTACTACTGAAGAAATCTTAATTGTATTTTTCTTCAAATTTTACAATAATTTATCAGAAATTTTCCAATATTTAGAGCTCTACAAAAATATTAAAACATAAACACATTTTGTATACTAAATACTGAAAAAAATTCAATTATAAATACGGAAAGAGTAGTGATATTGACAAGGTTTCCGTTCTAACCGATCATCGAATTTGAAAGGCTTCAATACTTCAAATTATGTGTATTATATTTCTCTAGAAAATCAACTTTTAACAAAACTTTACTTTCATAACTTATTAATAATCGCATTATTAATATTGTAAACTTGGAAAGTAAAGTTATAATTTTGGTTTATTTCTTTTTTTTTCTATGATCTTTGTACATTATTATTAGCCCTTTACAGCAAATCAATTTGGTTTTAATTTTTTTATTATGTTATGTTTTTTGTTGGTGATTTGTTACAATAAATGTTATTATTCACATTATTAATTACAGTTTTATTTTAAATCTAAATAATGTTAAAAAAAATTAAATATTTTTGTGCAAGGAATTTAAAAATGTAATTAATTATTTGTTAATAACTCTGAGATTTGTGATGGATGAATACTATAGACGATACATGCAGTCAGTATATAACAGTTTTTTTCTTGCTTCGTGATGTGAAGACGTTCGGGGAATTGAATAGCGCATATAAATTGCATGAGGAAAATGGGGTGGCGTTGAGATACACTCAAGGGTGTACTCTTACCTCTAATAGGGTGAATTACTATATATATATAGAGAGAAGATCGGGGAAGTACCCTAATCTCAGACCCGAATCTTCATCCATCCACGGTTTTTCGGTCCGTCCCCAAAAACCCCGTGCGCGCACCCTCCACGACCCTTAATTTCTGCGTCCATTAAATATGGCCGATTCGGATTTCTTTCCTGTTTCCACCTTAATTGACGTCTCAGATTTCTTGCCTACACAAGAAAAAAAACTCACCCCGTTTCTTCAGAAAACGGATGGAATTCGCCAATCATCGAGATTATTTTATCGACATCGCTTTTACATATATTGACATCATTCAACTCACGTAAAAAATAACTTTGAAATATTAGTCTTAAGATAATCTCTTAATATTTGAAATTTAAATTAATACTATTTTTATTTTATTAATTACATATTTTGTTGACTCAATAAACAATAGTAACTAAAGTTTTTAAGGAAATATTTATATTAATAAAGAAACTAGTCTAAATGTTTAAAAATATAATAGCAAAATCTTATAATTCTTTATATTAAGAAATATTTCCTATTCGTCTATTAATAATAAACAAAACTTTGTATCTTAAGATTCTTGATTTATATTATTAACTTAACTTACTTAGAAATAAACATAGGAAATTTAAATTAGATTTAGTTATACTTAAGTTATATAATAATGGTAAATATTGAGAAAATAATGTAATTTATTGAATGAAAATTGCCTTAAAAAAATTATATACGTAAAAATATTATTTTTTTATGTAGAAGAAATAAAATGTTTAGGGTATGTAATAAAACCATTTTATACTCGTAATGAATTGTGAGTTTCTTAATTACTTTTCTGGTGATTAACTGAAAGTGACAATAACATGACGTCTTTACTATAACTTTTAATTGAATTATGTTTCATCATTGTCGTCTTAATTGAGTTATAACCGATTTTCGATCCTCGTGTCATCTGGAGAATCCATTGAGCATATGATGTTGATGGTAATGCAACGTTGATAAAAAAAGAAGGGCAGTAAATGGGAGATCAATCAAACTGCGGGGAAAACACTTCAATTATTCTCTTAGGAGTGTTTAGGCTATTCGGTAGTTCCAAAACTTTTATTATTATTATATATATATATTTTTTAAGTTTCTGACTGTAGTAAGGGCGAGGGTCGTCCTTCTTTTTTTTGATAGATGCGAACGCATTTACTAGTGATTACTGTAAGGGCTGCGCGAGGGGTGCAAAAATTAACAGATGTGCCTAACAGACGGTGTTAATGCCCTTAATAGCCCGATCCTCACGGGACTCGCACCAACCGGGCAGGGTTTGATGCTCCGCTGACCACTTTATTACCGTTTTACAATAATAACACAACCACCGATGGTTTCGTTGGTTTGTTTTTTTTGTTGTTGTTTGGTTGGTTTTTGGATGGTGGTGGTGGTTAAACGCTCGCACGAATTCGCGAATGAATTAACCAATTTTATTTTTAATTATTCAAATTGCGTTTTGCCGTGTGCCGTTATCTCTCTCGTCCCGAAAATTACCTCGCACCGTGGCTTTCACCCCATTCCGTTCCGATGATCAACATTTTTTTTAAATTTTTTTTTGAAAGCTAATCATACATGGACCCTCGCCGCATTACATTTTAATTGCAAAATTATCCAATTTCGTGACTTTAATTTGTGCACTCTTCAATACGCATCGACACAAAGCCAATTAACGTTTTGCAAGTTGCGAATTATTTACTTTTTTATATTAGTCATGTTCACAAGCATGTTTAGAATCATAATTTGCGCAAATTATTACTGAAATTGTGCACATAGAGAAATTAAATAGGTAAAACCTTTCGATTTTGATATTTTCAATTTTTAAAAATAGTAAAAGTGTAAGTTTTTTTTAAAAACCATACTATTTTTATTTAAAAAAATGTTACAATTTTATTATAAACACAAAACTACATTAATTTATAAAAAAATAACCTTCTAATAATAAAAACCCTCTTAATTAACAAAACAAATCATTTTATATAAATATTTTGCACTATATAATTTTAATTTATTTAAATGTTTTAGATTTGAATTTGTATCATTTAAATCCAAATTTAAAAAGTAAACTTTCTTCCAAAAAAATTCTTTCTAAATCGCTGTTTTTTTCAATAAAAATGAAACATTTTTGTATAATTATATAAGTTAAATTTTTCTAATTTGACAAGACTCAATTTATAACAAATTGTCTTATTTTTTTATGAAATTGAAATTTTGTTAAAAAATTTAAATGTCCCAGATTTTACTTTGTTTCATTTAAAACATAATTTTTCAAAAACTTTCATTGCAAAATCGAATTTTATTAATTCATTACTTAAGATTACTAAACTAATTATATAATTGAATTATTGTAGATTTAACGTTGCATCATTTAAATAATATTTTCTTCAAATATCAATAAAATCCTTATTTTTTTTCTATTAAATTAATATTTAAAATCCCGACTATATCGAAATCTCGACTATATCGAGTGTCTTTTATTATTATAAATTTTTACAATAACATTTATATGGTCGGGATTTTGATTGTCGGGATTTCGATATAGTCCGGATTTCGAACGTCGGGATTTTGACATAGTCGGGATTTCAAGCGTCGGGACTTTAATACAGTCGGGATTTCGAACGTCGGGATTTGAACAGACGGTCTTTCGGTTGTCGGGCTTGCGATATAGACCCTATTTTATTATTTAATTAACATAAAACAATTTCAATTGATATCAATAAATGTTTCTATAATTTACAAGAAAATTTTTCAAAAACTTTCTTTCCAAAACAATTTATGAAAAAAAATGTTAACTAGAAATTTTATTAATTCCTGAGTACAGAAGAATATTTATTAATTTTACTATATGATTATACAATTTAAATATTTCAGATTTGACTTTGGAGCGTTTTAAACAATTTTTTTCAAAAACGTTTTATGAAAAACAATTTGTGAAACAATCATCTGGTTTTTCATTAAATTAAAATATAATTATCATTTCATTAAGACAAAATAATTTCAATTAATATTTCTAATTGTTTATCTAATTGAAATTTGTAACATTTATATAAAAAAAAACGCTTAGTTTTAAATTTAATAATTCGAATATAATTATGAAATTTATTCCCAATTTTATTATATCATGAAATATTCTCATATAATTTTGTATGCATAATTATATTTCAAGATATTAACAAATTACTAATAGAAGTAGTGTGTACTAACCTTTAGTCAAATAACTGCGCTACAATTAATACCTAATTGTTTCCATTGTTTCGACCACGAACGAATGTGTACGGAGTAAAGAAATCCCTCTGGATTAATAATTTACAATGCCGGCATTCATAATTAAGCATCGTTGGGATTATGGCAGAAAGATGGTAATCTGCTAATTACGCAATTTCTTTTTTCGGTCCGTCGCTGCGGTTTTTCCCTTCAACATTATTTATTTTCACCACCGCCTCTCTTCGTGCATCGCCGTTTACTCTCCACATTAATGAATTAGCATATTTTCGTGTTTTCACCCAAGTTTAATTCTTCAGTTTCGCGTTTGTTTTTGTTAATTCTTTTTTTTTTGTTGGTTGAGCCGTATGATTAAATTGTAATTTGCCGTTCGCCGTAATTATTTGTTTGGCGTTTTATCTGCGAACGATCGAACCGATCCCATTTCCTAATAACTGTATATGATATAATGCGCGGTGCGCCGTTGAATAATGATCACATAATTTGATACATCGGGGGATTAATTATTTTGATTATGAATATGTAAAAGGCACGTGGCACACATAACGCATTAAAAAGCCACCCTTCTTCGCTCGTTCTCCCTCCAAAAACTCTCTCTCTCAGTATATCTTCTACTCACTCATTTATATAATATATTTCCATCTCGTTTTATACAGATATGCATCTCCATCTCTCTCTTTCGTAACCCGCCCAGAATCATCATTTTTGGGCACTGAAATTGATACTTTACGATACACCGGTTTCTATTTATATATGCGTACGTATAAAGGGTGAAAGTAATTCATTTAGTTCATTACCGGCACCTAAATAATCCCTACAAAGGGATCCCGAAAACGGAATGTAAATAACAACTAGCGGAACCAATTAATTAAAATTGTTTCGTTACTTTCTATTTGAGCCCTACAATCGACCCTTCTCCACCTACCTCTTTTCCAACTTGCTCCGCCGTACGACTAATGACTCATTAAGCATCGTATTAAATTTTAACAGTATATCATTAATTCAGTGCTTTCCAAACTTTATATTATTGCGCCCACCTTATAAAAAAAAATAATCTTTGCTTGAAATTTTACCTTATATCAGCGTTTTCCAAACTGTGAGGCGTGGACTAGTGTAAGGGGAGGCGCGAATATTAGTAGCAGTGAGCAATTTTCCAAATGTCTGCTAAAGTATAGATACATTCCTGTGCTCTTATCCATATTGCTGTAATACGCGTTTAAAGTTGAAAAATTTAAATTA
>NW_017098557.1:0-33504 GCF_001412225.1 Nicrophorus vespilloides | reverse complement strand
TTCTAACTTTTATAGTTTTACAATTAATGAAATAGATTTTAGGACTGTCAAAAACAATAAATATTTATTGTTTTGAAAAAGTTAGCAATGTTGCGTTTTTTTTTGGTATACTCGCAGGAATCTTAAATTTCTGACTCGTCTTCATGACAATTTCCCATGCCCATAATGAACCCGACCAGTGTGCGACCGGTTCTCAAGAGCAAATTAATTAGTATGTACCTTGACCGTGTAAGTGTGCTTAAACATTTTTCCGACATCTCCGATGGGATGTATAATATGTGCGAACGCGACGCGAAAAGAAACAGTTGTCCAATACCGAAACAAAAGAAGACTACTACTAGCACTAACTATTAACTGCTTTCTTTCACGCAGTTTATTTGATATTGTAACAGCGAAGTAAGAATTTATAGTGAATTAATCGTTAATAGGTAATATATTAGCTTTAAGTTTTGTTGAATAATCTTCATTTTTAAGTTAAAGTAACTTTTAGCGAAAATAAATATGTGTTTTATCCAGTTTTGATGTGAGTTGTTGCAATAAGGTAAAATAGTGTTTAGTCGGTTTGCTGGAAAAGCAATGAATATTGAGTAATACGTATGCAAAACTTGTTTCAGTGCGAAAGTGGTTTTGCATTTCATCGTTTTAATGTCCTTATTAATAAAATGCAGTTTCAGATTGTTCCACGAATTAATGCAAAAGTTCGAAATGAAAGCGACTGTTGCAGGATAATTTCGGTATGCAAATTGCGTGATGAATAGCGAACATAGAGATTCTGCACTTTCCGGCTGCTGCTGATGGTGCTAGTGCAGTGGATGAATACGTTCTTTGCCAATTTGCGAAGCATCTTGCAGACGGCCGCCGCAATCGAATGAATAGGTGGGTCCGTTCTTCGGATAAGAATCGGAATGGTAAATCGCACTGATTTACTGTACCATTGTGTATGAGGTGAAGACGACGAGGAGGAGGAGGAAGGGAATCGAAAGAGGAAAGAAAACCTTCCGGTCGATGCATTTGCCTCCTGCCCACAGTTACGTTCATGCACATTCATACGCGTTTATGCCGTTCCGCAGACCGTAAATCTAATTAAACCCTCCACAATTATATCTCTTTCTTCATTTCTTTACCTCTCTCTCTCTGATTCTCTCTATTTAAAGGTGAACGTGCATTTGGTGAGCATCTGATTTCGGGGTTGTGGGCGAATTCGCTGGGGCCGTTGACTCCTGCTGCTGTTGGGAAAAGGAGTTTCAACTTTTCAACCGGTTTCCCTGGTTTTAATTTAATTTAATTTAATTTAATGGCTCCAACTTTTTATCAATAAGAGAAACCATAGCAACAACAACAACAACAGAAAACCACGGCAACCACACAGCAATAGAGATGTTTCAAGGTCGTCATTTCGTCTTTATTTATAAATAGTAAAAGGAATAATAAATAGGTTGTTTTTGTCTTTTCGTTTTGTTTTTTTTTTGAGTTTCGAGCGGATGCATCAGGTGCAGAGACAGGTATTCTCCAGGTTGTACTTGAGCCAGTTCAGGTATTTGGAGACGCGCGTGTAGACGCCCGGGTAACCAGGACGACCGCATCCTACACCCCAGGACACGATACCTACGATTTTAACAACAAATTAATGATTTTCAAATATCGATTTTTCAGTGGGATTTCGTACCGACTATTTCGAACTTGTCGCCGTTCGGAATGACGAGAGGTCCACCGCTGTCGCCTTGGCAGGAATCCTGCGAGCTTCGACCGGCGCACAGCATGTAATTGGTGATCCTCGACGATCGGTACTTCATTGCTCTGCATTGCGATAAACTCAGGATGGGAACCTGCACTTCCTGCACGATTCCTGGTAACGTTCCGCCCTCCGACGTCCTTCCCCAACCAACGACCGTTCCAGTTTTGCCAGCAGGATCAAAATTTTCTAAAACAAATCAATAAGTAGATTTATCTTTAGTTAATAGATTAATAGATTATTAATTTACTTGTTAGAGAGGGAAGGCAGATGGGTCTAATGTTCTTTGCGAATTCCACCGGTTTTCGTAGCTTCAGCAGGGCGATATCGTGATTGTACGAATCCCCATCGAAATTCCTGTGCCTGATGATGGAAGCCACCGCTCTCATCTTAGCAGGAGCATCCGAAGTGACGGTCTGATCGTGATCGCCCAGCACAACTCTGATCTTCGATCTCTTCAACCTTGAATATACAACAGATTAAATACCAAAAACACACACACAGGTTGACAATAAAATATTACTTTCTAACGCAATGGGCGGCGGTCAGGACGTAATCCTGCGTCAGCAGAGAAGCGCCGCAATGGAAATGTCCATCGTACACGAGCCTCGCGATCCACGGATACTTGTTGACACCTGTAGGTCTTCCGCCGACGATCCTGTTCTCCTGATTCGAATGTCCACACTCTGCAAAGAAATCTTCACGATTATCATTCGCAAAAACCCAGAAATAAACAACCCGACTTACCGCACGTGCAGTTCTTCTTCCTCGCATCATCGTCATCGTCGTCATCATCATCATCAGATCCGGCCACTCCTCCGATGAGATTTGCGATGCTGAAGAGCTGATTGAAGAGGAATCTGGCTGTAGCATTCGTCCCACTTCTACTTCTTACTGAACTACCGATGATGGTTTGCTACCAGAAATTCGAGCAATTATAACGTGAAATTCGCAATTCGGAGAAACCAAAAAAATACATATAAAAGCAATGAAGCGAATAATCATAAAACAAAAAAAAACACGAATTAAAGTGAGAGTTCCAGTGGCGCCATTTCCGCTCGTTTTGTTCGTGTTTAAATGAAAGTGAATGAATGAATCCGTATGTGTGCCACTCCGAATTTGGAAAACGCACACACGGATTTCCTTATTTGCATTCAAAATCCATCGAAAACAATCGAAAATTTCCGATTTGCATTGCAAACACGGGGACGACACGCACATTTTCGACTCTATTTTTTTTTAAACAATTTTACATTTAAATTAATTAACACCATTCAGTTGAAACTCAATACATTTCCGTACAATGCGAACACATAAAATGAACAGATTTCTATGGGACTTGCACATGCACAGTTCGTTGCATATAATTTAATCAATATATCCGTCGACAAAAAAACAAAAGATCAATTCATTTTTGTGTGTTTGCGTATGTTTCCATGGAACAAGTGATTATTTGTGTGGCGCTGGTATTGAAAATAAAGTCAATTAAAAAAAATCTAGAAATACGTGTATAAAATGTAGGAAACTAGAGTTTCTTAGTGGATTAGATTCGCAAAGCACTCTGGTCATTTCACCTATCAAGAATGTTATTATTGATTGATCTCATTTAAGTTTAATTAGAATAATTATATTTTTTTATATATGTAGTTTTTAAAAAAAGAATATAGGAATTTCCATTTATTCGGCATAAGAAACGTCCGACTTCTCGGCACCGAAATTATCGTGAAAGTGAACTAATTGTGAAGGTAAACATATCCAATCTTCCTCCTCGACTCGATGACTTTGCAAATCGAATTTCGCCTCGTTTAAAGTACAATAATGAAAGTATATAACTGGAGCAAAATCTGAAGCTCAAATATAGAGATTATCTTCAATAATTAAATAATCTCTTTTAAGTAGAATCAATCGATTAGTTTTTTTATATAAGAATTATTTGTGTTTACGTGTGAACTGGAAGTGTTAATTATTCAATTCCGAATGGAAAAAAAATGAGAGAGATTTATTTAAATTTGTACGACAAGTTTTCTTTTTTTGTAACTAAAAGTTTTCAGTCCAAAATCAATGTTCTTTTTAAATAAATTCTTTGATACAAAATTACTTATTTCATTATATTTATACTTGATTAAGTAATTGTAGTATAATGCAATGTTATTATTAAGATTTATGAGATTAGTCTGTAATTAATTGCGTAACAAGTACATTCTTGGTGTCTTAATTACTGTTGTTAATGTTTAATAAACGTCGAGATTGTATCTGGTTTTTAGTGTTACAGTCTCATTAAGTGCGTCAAATTAATGTAAATTTATGAATTTTTCTGTTCTTAATGGGACGACAACGTTCGTTGTAATTTTTGTTTGGAAATTGTAGGGAATGCGCGGAATTCGAGAGTGACATTCATTCGTGTACGTGCATTTTTCTCGTTACCTGTTGTTGTTGTTGTTGATCGAGTTGCTGAAGACTTTCACTGATTGGTATCAAATGCATAAAACACACACCGCACAAGATGACGATCAACTTCACTGACATTTTTCTCGCTGAAGATTCTGTTGATTAGTGGACTGACGTGATGTTGATGGTACTCTTCTATTTTATGTCCTTTCGTGATTGCACATTTCTTAAATCCGAAGAAGAATGAATAGTTAAAAAAAATAGGCGATGGGTAAAGGAAGAATCAGCAGCAGTTTAAATCGAAAATCGTCTGGGCCTCTGTTCTCGTGACCACTTGAGTGACTTACACGCACACTTTTGATGCTTTCACCCGTCTGCCAAGGTCTGTTTACTCTTTCACTTGAACCAAGAAGAAAGTAACCGGCAACAAACTACTCGGCTACTTTTGTCTCTGTGTGTATGTTCGCATGTATGTATGTGTGCGTGTGTGGAGGGATAAAATATGATAATGATAACGTTTTTCCTCCGCCGCTGGAAGCCGCGCTTCTCTTCCTACCATCGCTTTTGATCCGTGGTCCCCCCCGTCGACAATCGACCCATATTTCTTCTACCATCGCTTCTACCTCTTGGTTCTTTCTTCGCTCTCGCAGTCGTTCGCAGCATTTACTTTTAATTTCCGAACGGGTGGGAAACTTTCGTTTTCGGATCCCCCTTCGGAGTGAAATTTTTCGAGCGCAGTTACGTAACGCGAGGTGTTGAGGAAGGCGCCGAACAACCAAAAAAAAATACATGAAAAGAACCGATGTTATTGAGGGAATAAGGACAAGGTTGAGAAAGTGAGACTCTTACTGCTGAAATGCTTATACATGATCTCCTCTTCTGCTATGTTTCTCCTTTATTTCTTTCATTTCTCGAATTCTCTGATGGCGGATCCTCGAAGGGGGACCGACTTTCTATTCCGAATTCGTTTGTGTAATCTCCGAAATCTTTCCAACAGTTGCATTCATCCAAGAAGGACACGTGCGGCGGCTCTCTTGACCTTCCGTTGGGCAACGCGCTTGGCAATAAAGCGACATTGTACGAGCGATGCATAACAGATTCGTTACCTTTTCCTTTTTTTTTTTTTTGTATAACTAACCAGAGTTCAACCTAGCTAAGTAGTCCATCCGTTCAAGAACGAGGCTTTTGTATTGTTGCTTCTCTTTGTGCTGTGATCACACACAATTACACATCGTACACAAATCCATCAATCACAACATCAATTAGTATTCTAGGACGGTATTCACTTACAGGATTCGGGATAAAGGTTTCTGTATTCATAAATCCTCAGCAGCAATATTTTCTTGATATATTCACATTATACAATTTCCTAAAACACTAAATTATAAAATCTAATCGTTGACTGTGGTACATGACTAGGCTTCGCCACGGGCGAAAATTCAGCTCTCCTTGGGAGAATAAATACTTAATAAATATACAGTTGAAATGCTCAGCCTCTTCTGTTGTAGGCAGCAGGAGGACACATGCATTCCCCGTTGAGCGATTCCTGCACCCACTGCAGATAATTGTTGACCTTAGTGTAGATTCCAGGTAGATTGGGCCTCGCGCAACCTCTTCCCCAAGACACCACACCTGCAGAAAAAAAAAACGCAAATCTGTGACCATCAATTTCCCAACAAACTCAACACTTCCTAATACCGATTATTTCCATGTCTCCATCGCTGTTCGTCATGTGCAGAGGACCACCGCTATCGCCCTGCCAATTAAAACAACTTAATCAAACACATCCGAAACACAATTTACACTAATTTTACCTGACACGCGTCCAATTTACCATCCGGATATCCGGCGCAAAACATGTTCTCCGAAAGACGTTTCTCGCCGTACCCTGAATTGTAGCAATCGTTTTTCTTCCACACCGGAACGGCCACCTTTCTTAACACTGGAGACACCTCTTCCCTCTCACCGAGTCTACCCCAACCAGCAACCACGGCCAATCTTCCCGAGTAATCTGCATTAACTTGACATCAAAAATTAACTTTTGATTTTAACGTTCAATAACATCAACACTTACCGGTATTCGGAAGACAAGCCGGTTGGATTTTGCTGCTGAAGGAGACTGGTTCATCCAACTCCAACACAGCAATATCATTGTTGAAGCTGTAAGCGTCGAACGCTCTATGTTGCCTCACCTTTTTCACACCCCTGACTTCAGCCGTCGAGAATCTATCCGTTGCATCACGATCATGATCAGCCAAAACTACCGTGATTCCTCTTATATCGAATCTGAAACATTAAACAGCTGTTTCAAAAACTAGGGATTTTTTATTTTAAAGTTGCACAACATGCTAACGCATCACAACGGCAATTTTGTTTAAACGATGTTCTTTTATTAAAAAGTCGCCATTATAATCAACAACGAAATTTAAACCCGAAGAATTTACATAACGCAAATCTTTATATTATGGTAAGTTTTTATAATTAATAATCAATTAAAATAGAATAAGAGCTTTTTTATAAATTATGTGCAACACAACACAATTTGTTATACTTACTGAAAGTAAATACAAGTTCAAAACACTCACTCAAACAGTTTCGAGAATTTCTCAATTAAATTTAAAATATTCGCGTTATTTCGCACAGCTTAAAACTTAAAATGAACTTAAAACGATTATCACCATTGCAAACAAACAAAACACGATCTTCAATTATTTTGTAAATTCTAACCGGATTGTGTTTCCAATTGTTTGTTTAATTCATTACCAACTTATATTTTAGTGCAAGGCTTTCTTGATCACTAATTTTGTTTTTAATTTTATTTATTACCAACTTATATTTTATTTTAGTGCTTTCTCGTTCGTACCTTTAGTTTGAAACTAAATATTAATATTTACTCATTTTTTTTTTAAAATTCTTATTCGACTCCGAATGAAATTTAGGTTAATCTCCAGATGTTGCTTTAAAGCAGTTTCATTAAAAAACTTGATGGAAACTCCAGCGAAAAACAATATTAAAAATAGACTCTGAAAAGTAAACTGAATTTTCGCTCACAGGAAATATGCGAATTGTTATAAAAATCCGTAGCTTTCTACGCGAAAACGTAAAGATTTACATTTTTTTTATTATTATTATTTTTAAAATTTTAAATGTATTGTAGTCTGTCCGGTTATTGGGCTAACAAATAATTTGTTTGTTTACGCGAATTTTCTAAAAACTTGCTAAAAGTGCGCGAAGAATCGTGTTTGGTGTTCGAAGATCGTAAAGCGAAAAGCCGTTTTACTTTCACAATTTACATTTTCTAATTGAAGAGCACAAAAGAAAAATATATTTATTGTGCGAAGACTATCTCTGGAATATGATTAATTGAATCATGGTCATGGATGATCGGAGATGGCGATGGTATGAAATTCATTGATTATATTTTTTACCCGTTAACGCAGTGGGCTGCGGTCAGAAGATGCTTCCTGGTGATGAGACTCGCACCGCAGTAAAACTCTCCGTTCCTCGATAAACCCGCGATCCAAGGGAACTCGTGCACCCTTGTTATGTTCCCTCCGACCACCCTCATCCTCCTGTTGCTCATGCCACAGACTGGAACAAATGAATTAGATCATAGCCTACTATTGTATTATCTAAAATTGATCATTAATAATCATCATCAAGAAGCGAATCAGAAACGAATTATTCACGGAAAATAAAATTTAATTTGTTTGGATGAAAAGTGAAATTGCTCTATCGAATTAGGAATTTATCTTTCTATCGTTGTGACTGAAACACCTTTGATGATAAAGCGTTTGTGGAATGTTAGATTTATGTCAAGATGAATCAATCAAGTGCATCATAGTGACATTCCAAAGTATAAATCAAAGATTCTTACACATTAATCGTTGATTAACTTTAAACTTGAAATATTGCATAACAAAATTTGTCGATTTGCTGATCATATTTTCTTTTTTTTTCAGGAGGAACTACAAATAGACTACTTCTTGTTATGGACCAGAACGATAATTACTAGATTGATGGAAAGTATTTAAATGTACGTTCACTTACCGCAGTTGCAATGGTTGTTGGGCGTTATGACATTGTCGTTGAGGCTCCTGGCGCTTCGTGTTTGCATCTGCAATAATGTATCAGGATGAGAGAGGAGATCCGTCGAAGGTGGAGGCTGGGTTCGTATAAAAGATGTAAGAGGGCAATTACCTTGTTGCTTGATGATGGGGCGCAGTTCGCCGTTGCGATCAGCAGGATGGCGGAAACGGCCGTAAACATCGTCATCATCGTTACACTTTAACTTTTAATTCGATCGGTTTGTAGTTTGATTCGCGGTTATGCAAGAGCGCGTAAGAAGCCAAAGCAAATATTTCGTTCCGACAAAGTACAGGGGCCAATAGTAATAAAACACTTTTCGGCCCTCATGTTTTTATATACAGATAGAGTTTATTGTTTCAATGTTAAGGGTAGAGGGGATCATTTGCCTTGACCATTTTTTTTTTTTTTGGTACGTTGTAGTGTATTCTCTCGCACACATGCACAAACACACGCATGTGTCACACACACACACCTCCTCCATGTGATTTGGTTTTTATTTGTATTCAATATTTCAATGTCTAGGAAAGATGCATTCAAGGACCGCGCAAATGTGCATGCATTTCCACGCGTGTGTCTCTGACACATTTACGCAACCGCATGCATATGTGTGTTTCTGTGTTTAGTTTTGTATCTTTGTTTATCCTTGCGTTTGATAACGTCGGCGGAACCCTTCGAACGCACGTGCTCCCCTCTGCATTGACACCAATTCCTCTGCAATATTCCATCCACTAAATAATGCATTTCGCTCGCTTTAATTAATCTGCCCGTTCAACCTTTGATTATTACCATCGTTGAGCAATTCGTTCGCACCTCATTTAATTACCAAATGCGTATCAAATCATCCATGAACTAGTATCAATTACCTACACCATTAACTAGATTAAACTATTGCATGTAATCAAAACCTTCAATACGCTAATTATTAAACAAATTTAATTACAATTTGATATTTAATTTGAATATCTGATAATGTTATTATTTCTCATGATCGAAATCCAGTTTGAGCAAGGATTCAAAAAGTTTTGCACTGGATTTCCATGAATTAAGTAGACTTGTATTTCTCGGTTGTGGTGGGATTAGTAATCAATTGCGTAATGGAATTTCTTGTAAACAATATATAAAAAAATATGCAATTAGATATTAATTTCCTGGTATCGATGGAACGGATGAATAATACGCGAATTCGAAATGGAGAGGAAGGCTGCTGCGGGTGATTAGCATAGGCGATTGGACGTTGATCTTGAAAGTTCTAAAAAGACATAAATAATGCATAAATATATTTAAATTTATATTATTTTTTTCCCGAAAAATCGCGAATGTTTCATTTAAAAGTCCGACAGTCCGTATTAGCATAGCTCCACGGATTGTCGCTGCCGCCCCCATCTTCCATTGTGCCGAGCATTTTGGCACCTTGACCAATATATAGAGTTTTTCCTTTGTGCCACGCGGTGCTGGGCAGCTAATAATAAGTGTATTAGTAAAGTGCACCTGAGGTCAAGTTTTTAACCATTTCAATGCCAACTTTCCTCCGGCATTGCTATGCACGTCTGGCTGGAATCCGAGAGCCAAAGGAAAGCTAAGTCAGTGTAGCAGTAGTATAGTCATTCTTCGGTCGTCGTAGACGTACGATTCGTTGCTATATTTCGGATCGACTCAAACTATACACCAGACGACGAGTCACACATTTACACATAACTCAGATTTAATTGTTTCCGTGGCCTACTTAAATATTTATCACTGAAAATTAGTTTGTACAGAAAGAGAGAGAAATAGATGTAACAATCGAATATGGAACGAGAAAAATAATGGAAAATATCTTTGTTTGTTCTACACTTAAAAGCATTAGATATGGTCACGGTCGTTTTAACACCTAAACCAATTTACATTTTGCAATCTGTTTAACTTCAATAAAGAAAAGCACACATAATTACACAATCATCGGTAATGCAATTTCATTCGTTCATACTAAATACTAATGCTACGTCTCTATTTCCACTCAATTCAAACTGACCTAAGCCAACTTATTATTATCATCTCTGTTTCGAATTCTTAGATGCTATTTGGTAAATTTTCCATTTGATTCTCGCTTTTTGCTTCTTAGTTTGCTAAGCAACAACAAAAGTCGAAAGTCCAAAGGTGTGACTTTCTCCTCTTCATTTTCGTGTATAATATTATGTTGTTTTTTTTTTTTGCACAAATCTCCTCAATTCGTTAAAATTAACAACATTCAGTAATAATTAACATTCAATGAATGTCATTTGGTAATGGGCTAGAAGAGAATCCGGTGTCTCAATCTGTGTAAACATTACAAATCGTAAGCAATAAAACTTTTGTATACAAAAAAAAAAATTTGTAAAATATGATTGGTGGAAATGTTAAGGTGCAGGTTTATCCGTGCAAATAGTCACATAGACATTAATCGTCTGTTCGGCATTGGGCGATGATTTAAGCAGAAATCTACATAATTAAATAATAACCAATCGGTGACCTACAAAAGCGGAAAAATAATGTAAACGTCGAAACGCTCGTTTTCACATCACGTCAACAATTGCACAACCGGACGGACGATGCACCAATTCTCATCTGCAGACGCTCATAATAAATGTTGATGCAATTATCCAATGCATTCGAAAATAATCTCAAATTAATTGTGTGTTTTAATGCGATTTAATGAAAACATACACTTTCATATTTACAATCTGATTTGATTTTCTAATCCCACGTTAATGATAGTAATTTTATCTTGATGCCTTTTTTTTAATTCTTCCTTTTCTTATATTTCTTCGATAATTGCAAATTGAAATTCGCTCATGCCAGAAGGTTTTCGCATCCGATTCTTTGCTCTTCGCTTTTCATTGCTGGTGGGTATTGGAAACACGTTGGTCGTTTATATGAGTACGATCGATTATCTCTTCGAATCTAGTCTGCGGAATAAGATTATACCCGTTTTTCAATTATTTAAATATCCCTGAATCCGGCGCCTACTCTAAAATCCAAAAGATCCAAGAATTACACGTAATTTAGTTCTAGTCTTTCTTGCTTGATTTTTTTTTTTTGCTTAAGTTAATTGAATAATTGTCGTGCAGAACCAATGTCGTTACCTTGATACATTTAGCGTGCAATTAAGTAATTTAAGTATTAAGTAATGGAAAATTGTGTAGAACCTATTAATTTTCAGTTCTTTTTTGTTGTTGTTGTTGTTGCAGATGAAACAGGAATGTTTGCCGCTGGAAACGATGTGGTATCGGGTTCAAATTCGGCGGTTGTTTCAAGGTTAAATCAGTAATAATCTCCTCGATGGACACGGTACGATAATGAAGTAGATTTTCAAGTACAGTTGGTGTGTGGGTGCGTCGACAATGACATTGAAGTTCGCGAATTCTCGCGAACGTTGCGCCAGAAGAAGTCGGAGAGAAGGTCGCTGCGGTAATTCCGCCAGTTAAATTTCGAACGAAATTCTTAAGTTTATGGTCGCAGGAATCTTGGGGAGTTCGCCGAAGGAAATAAAGATTTGGGCCAGCGCAGAATGCAGGAGGACTGGTTATGGTAATCACGATCATCGACGAAATGAATGTGCCCGCAAGTTCAACGGACACAACAAAAATTTTCGCAAATCAAAAATGCACGAGTTTATTATTGCATTATATTTTATTTATTTTTCTCGAGCATGGTGATTCCGGTAAAATCTTCTGCGGATGACGCAAATCTGAATTTACCGGCTGGATTTGCCAAACTTTCACCAGCCTTGCTTTTTTTTGCTGTTAAATCTTTTGGTTTGTTGTCGTATATATGTATTCCCTTCGTCGTGGGCGAAGAGATGCGTTTTTTTTTCGGTGCGATTTCGTGTCGGAAAATTGCAGCTGTTGCAGCGGAAAATTGGCGGATAAAAGAGTCGGTAAATCACCGGATATCCGGGCAATCCTCGTCGTCCAATCGGTGCGCGCACCCGGCAAGAATAAAAAGTGTGCGCCAAACGTGAGCCACTGTTCAAATACATTTATCACCCAATTACCTACTTTTATTTTCGATTAGAAATCTTCCTTCCTCCAGTTCGCAGCCCGCCGTCCAACATCCAACACAATAACCAAAACACGTCCATGCTCAGCTCCGATCGACCATGAAGATCCGGAACTTCCTATTGATCGTCGCAATCCTCCAACTGGCAGCTTCTTTCATCTCGTGCGAAGAGGTAAGTCGATTTTTTATCATTGGAAAAATAGATTTCATTTTGATTCTGTTGTGCTAATTAATCTCAAATCATTTAAAAATCATATCAGTCTATTTAATAAGTTACTTTTGTATAATATGTTTGTTTTCTGTTCAGGAAACTAAAGTTTTAGTGGACCATGGAGGAAACTACGTGCATCCCAGACCGTCGTACTCTGTGAAACCGACGTCCAGACCCGTGGAACATGAACCCGGTGTGCCACACGATTCAAAGCCGGCGAAGAAACCGCTCTCCAGACCAATAAATCCGAACCCTCTGAACTGGTTCTCGTCCCTCTTCAACGGACAAGCACAGCACACGCAAGGTCACAAGATTCCCGATTTCGTGACAGGATTCAACCACTCCACAGACTCCACCACCGTCGAACCCATCTACAACCTGAACGACACCGAGATCTTCGACGATGTCAACTTCACGGCAGTAGAATCTCAACCATTGATTCTACGACCCGCCAGTAATTTAACCTATTCTTTATTGGGTAATTCTGGGCAGGTGCAGAATCAGGAACCCAATAAAGGTGTGGTGGATTGGGTCTTGGGTTTGGTCGGTATTCAAACCGGGGGCAACAACAACAACCCTCCAACGAAACCGCCAAACAAACCCGTAGAACCCAAACTTTGTGGAGACTGCGGTAAGTATTCTTAAATCTAATGCTAATTTTCACTATATAGCATCAATTCGCATTTACACATCTAGAAAATTGAATAATGAATGTAGGCATTGTTTCGTTAATTTGGGATGAGGAAGAGGCGAATAGAAAGTGGCATAATGTTTACTGTAATAAAAGATGATGATTCATACATTTCTCAGCTAAATAATGAGCTTCATAATAACAACATTATGTTTTCAACGATTTTTCAATTTATTGTTTAATTCCAGCATGCGGCGTGACTTTTAAGCAAACGAGAATTGTGGGAGGCGTAGAGACCCAGGTGAACGCTTACCCATGGATGACCATCCTTAGTTACAACGGAAGATTTTACTGTGGCGCTTCGGTGATTAACAACAAGTACCTACTGACAGCCACTCATTGCGTGAATGGGTAATTGCAGCATTTATCTATATAATATATATATAACTGAATGTTATTCTTTTTTCTTTGTAGATTCACCAAAGAGAGACTGCAGGCTGTGTTCCTGGATCACGATAGATCTAATCAATTCGAGACCAAAACGTTTACTAGAAAGATTGCGGCGATTCTCAAGCACAGAGGCTACAACATGGGAGGCTCGTACAACAACGATATAGCTTTGCTTAGGTTGGACGAAGAACTTCCGTTTTCCGGTCTGCTACGTCCAGTTTGTCTTCCGACCATCGGTAAAAGTTACACGGGTTACACAGGTTTGCGTTCTTATTTTGTTTCTTATGGAATGAACAATGTACGGAGGATGTTTTAGGTATTGCCACGGGTTGGGGAGCTACGGAGGAGCACGGACAGGTTTCCAATAAGCTGATGGAGGTGGACGTTCCCATATTATCTAATATAGATTGTCGCAAAACAGGATACGGAGGTAAAATTACCGATAACATGATGTGCGCCGGATACAAGCACGGCACCAAGGATTCTTGCCAAGTAATAATATTTTAGTCAGTGTTGGAGTTTGTCGGTAATTTGATTTGTTTTAGGGAGACAGCGGTGGACCACTTCACATTGTGAATAGCACGTACCATACGATCGTTGGTAAGTAATTGCAGAATTTTTTGACTAGTTCGTGGTACTACAACTACTTTATTTTAGGTATTGTTTCGTGGGGAGAGGGATGCGCCGAGCCCAACTATCCCGGCGTTTACACGAGGGTGAATCGGTACATTTCGTGGATAAGAAGCAACACCAAGGATGCCTGCTACTGTTCCTAAAACTTCTCTACCTGTGATTCGCGTACTATTTATATATTTATTTATTTCTCCATCAACCAGAACGTCTCCATCTCACCCTTTCCCTACATTGGCAGAGAGATATAAGATTAGAAAATGAAGAGAAAAGGCATTTTATTTATACGCACCTTGACCTTAACAATCCCACGATCCTGGATTCGGTATTTCCCGTTGGGAAGTCTCCGTTTCGTCTCGCAAGAAATATTCACCATTCCTGGCTGTAACAGTTCCAAATAATATAAAGATATTGGAGAAAAGAAAAACGAAGAAACTGAAGGAATTGAAGTGATGATGAACATACTGAGCTGGTAGATTGCATCCTGGAGGCGGTGTTGACGGTGTCGCCGAAGAAGCAGTATCTGGGTACTTTAACGCCCACGACGCCAGCGACTGCGGAACCCGAATGGATGCCAATTCGAATATCTGCCTTAACGCCGTCCGGTAATTTCAAGTTCTTCACTCCTTTGACCATTGCCAAAGAAACGTCCGCCACTTGCTCTGCGTGCTCCTCCGTCCTCTCCGGAGCTCCGGCTGCTGCCATATATACCTGCCCTACTGTTTCCACCTTGTACACGTTGTACTGATCCATCAGCTCGTCGAAGCACGAGAACATCGTGTTCATGGAATCAACCATATCCATCACATCCTTCACGCTCGAAGACTGAAGACCCATCAGCTCGCAGAACAGTATACTCACCTCGTCGAAAGACTCGCAGGTGCTCAGCTGCGAGGTGCCTCCTCTCAACCGATCCGCGATGGTCTTTGGAATCATCGAGTAGAGAAGTTCATCGCCACGTCTCTTCCAGGTATCTAAAAGATCGTAGCTCTTCTCCAACTCATCCGACTTCTGTTCGGCCTCATCGAACATCACCTCCAACCTTAGACATAGATAACCACCAACACATATTTCCTTCAATCGTTGATAAAACTATTTATACTCACTTGGAATTGTGCTGCCATCCGGCCAATACCATCTCCTTGCTCAATCCGTGCTGATTCAAATCGTTCAAATATATCCCTTGCTCGGGCAACTCATCCAAATTGTTAATACTAAAAAATCACTGTTAAATCTATAATAATCTCAATGAAATTGAATAATTCACATTGGACTGCATAAGAATATGATTGCTTCAATATCTTTGATGAACTTGATTTGTCCTTTAAGCAAGATGTTCTTATTCTTCTCCGCTTCTGGATTCTCAGAGTCATCTCTCACCATCTCAATTTCGAACATCACATTCGACAAGTTCAAGATCTAAAAGAATAATTCAAGTATTTTGCAATTTCCAAATAATTAAATATTTTTACGTTCTTCCAAGTGAACGGAACGCCTTTGGGTCTTCTCAATTTGAATATCTTCGTGATGGATTGACCCAGCAACGTATCCGGGTTTCCCTTCCACACCTCGACGATCTTCTCACCTGCACCCATCAGCTTCATCTTTGGATTTATGAAGATTCCAAACGGGAACAGTTCGAGCAACAGACAGGACGGAAACGGACTCAGAGACTTTAGCTCGAGATTCGCCTGCCGCTGTTTACTGTACTCCATCTGAGAAGGTAAAGTTTTAGAATTGAGTTTTTGACAATGAACTCAAAACACGTACGTATTCCCTATTATCAAAGTCCAATCTGTACTTGACGATGACCGAGTTCCGTTCAACGGTGGCCGAACTGCTCTTGTCGATCACGTTCAGCTTCAGTTTGATGTTGAAGAAGTCTTTGGCTATCTGCTGAAGGAGGCCTGGAAATTGAATAGTTGTTGTTTGGTTCTTCAAAATATGAATTGCCTGTTTATAATACCCATGACGTAATGGGTGAATCCGTGACGGCCGCTGCGGTACACCACGTTGCAGCCATGAGGATCGATGTCGGATACGTATATTGAAGGGCTCTTCATCTTTGGATAAGTGAAGCAGAACTGCGAGTGGATATTGTCCACGCTTGATAGGAAGTCGGTGAAGAAACGACCCGTCGCCTTAATCGTTATATCATAGCTAAATAATCAGTTTAGATTATTTATAATGGTAAAAATGGAAATGATAATCAAGTAATTGCATCTTCCAGAAAGAAAGATGTTGGATTTTACCCCAGATTGGAGAAGTATCTGACGAAGCATCTGCCGAAGAAGTGCATGAAACTGTCGTACGTGGCTCCTGTGACTTTGGCGCAGGCTTCCGCCAAATTGGACATGATTGAATCAGAATACACTTGATGTGTGTTGAACTGCGAGAATTTGCATTCAGCTTTTTCAATGACCTGCTCCCAGACGGCCTCGCCATACTCCATCTGCAAAATCATTTTAAAATTCATGAGCAAGAAAGTATTTAAGAAACTCTATCTCACCTGAACAAAATACTGGACGCTCTCCAGTAACATCCCGTACATCTTGACCGGTTCTCAGTTTCAGTTGCAATGTCCTCTTTGAACTGCTATGGGCCGAAGAAAGGAAGAAGAGGGCCTTTTTAATTGATTTGGAACACGTGAAATTAATTGCGTAATGTCCGAGGGTCGCAGGAGACACGCGAACGTCTCGTGCATCAATTCCGAATATTAATCGTCCTTTAGCATGTGCTCTTGATAATTTCATTACAAATAAAAAAAAATGGTGTTTTAATGCCGGACGCGACCGGTGCGAATGCACGCACGATGATGATGATGCTGATGAAGAAAGGATGGATGGAATGGATGCGATGCGAACGCTGCAATCTGCAAATGCCTTTTCAGCGGATGCATAAAACCGAATGGAAAACTTGTTGCCTTGATTATATGCATGAGCACGAAGCCTTGCACAACAGATCCATACCGTTCCTGCAACAACAACAAAAAAAAGAGGTTTCCACACTAAAGCCTCCAAAAGCCCAATAATCTAAAGTAATTAGTCTGCAAACACCTTCCTGAATATTCTTGTTCGTTTACTCAAGGATTTGATTCATGCAATTATGAGTAAAAACTTTATTAAATACTCGTGAGATATTCTAGAAAAGGGTGAATTAAAGTTTCTCGTTTAGATAATACATTTATTCGAAAATAATTCAAAGCTTTCAACATGTTCATATATTATTATATGTATATACAAATTCAATAACGGTACGATAAATCTCTAACGTGAACAGACATTGCAAGGACAAAAGGTGAGAAGAATAAAAAAGTGCAGCAGCAGCAGCAGCGATGCAAGAAATGAAAACGGTGGTTGTTTTAAATAATTCAATCTCGTTCGCTCTTCTCGAAAATGAAGAACGTCTGCATGCTGCCCTTTCCCTGCAACAAACGAGAATAGGCATGAGCCGAAGCTGGAATTGGATTTTCAATATTCATCATAGGTGTATATGTACTTTGATCTGCATGAATCCGCGGTCCTCGATTACGTAACGATTCGCAGGAAGTTGGCTCTTCGTAACGGACGAGATATGGACCATTCCAGGCTAAAAAATAATGTAATTATATAAGTTGTTAATTTGTTTTTTTTTTTAGTATTAATTTGTACTATGCTCGAAGATTGCATCCTGGAGGCGGTGTTGACGGTGTCGCCGAAGAAGCAGTATCTAGGCACTTTTATACCGACGACTCCGGCAACAGCAGGACCGGAATGAATTCCTGCAACAACAACAAAAAATAACTGAAATTATGCAAAGTGAAGTGTCTCAAACTAAAGTATACCTATGCGAATCTCGACTTTGGTTTGCGACGGTACAAGGATTCCCTTGACGTTCTTCACCATGCTGAGGGAAAGATCCGCCACGTTCGTCGCGTGTTTGTCCACCCTTTCAGGAGCGCCGCTCGCAGCCATATAGATCTGCCCCACAGTTTCCACCTGAAAAATTGTATAAATAATACGAATGCGCCTCAACGAAACTGGATTTTCACCTTGTACACGTTGAAAGTGTCCATCAGCTCGTCGAAGCACGAGAAAACGGCGTTCATCGAGGACACCACGTCCATGGCGTCCTGCACCGTCTCCGAGTTGAATCCCACCAGCTCGCAGAACATGATCGTCACCGAATCGAACGACTAACATCGAAAGTTTCAAAAATTGAAAAACAATTCCTAAATACATTAATCATCAATTGTACCTCGCAGGTGCTCAGAGGGGAATGTCCGTTTCGTAATCGATCAGCAACGCTCTTGGGAATCATCGAGTAGAGAAGATCGTCTCCGCGTTTCTTCCAAGTCTCCTGAAGGTCGTAGTTATTCTCCAACTCGGTGGTCTTCTGCTCGGCCCTATCGAAAAGCAGCTCCAATCTAAAATTCCAGTAGAAATAACAATCTTCACGTAAGTAGTCTTTGCAGTTTAGATAAGTACTTGGAATTGTGCTGCCAACCGGCCAAGACCATCTCCCTGCTCATCCCGTGCTGATTCAAATCGTTCAGATATAGTCCCAATTCCGGAAGTTCGTCCAATCCATTTATTCTAAAACACACATAATTTAATTTTTCGGAATTTCAAGTTAATTGTGTTGTGATAACTCACAGAGGACTGCAAAGAAATATAATTGCATCGACGTCTTTCAGGTATCGCATTTGTCCTCGGAGCAGGATGTTCTTCAGGCCGTGGATGCTCTCCCTGCGTAGACAGTAGGGCGAAATGGGACGTCCTTTGAATTCCTTCTCCTGGGCGAAATCTCGTGAGGTCTGCGGCGATTCCCCGCGGAGGAATTCAATCTCGAACGTCACCGAATGCAGATAGAACGCCTGCAAAATACCACACACACACACAATTAATTGCCCTGTCGCAGCTGGTAAGATTGATCGACGCTCTTCGTCCGCGAAAACTTTCTAGGTGAACTCTCCCGCTGATCTATGCCATATTTTCCACTGCTTACATCGATATTACTACAGTCGCCTCAAAGCCCTTGGTAAAATATGTATTATATTTCAAGTTAATTGTCTAATCAATCTCAAGACAATAATGCAGCTTCTCCTCGGTTTGAGACGAAATCTCATCTAATATCATTATTAATTTTGAAATATAAACATAAACAGAAGGCGTGAATAACGCGAAAGGAAAACAAAAGGAAATTGCGAAAATAATGAGCGTTGATTAATTGCCTTCGTGTTCGATCGCTTTAATTGCGCAACCGACGCTGATAAAATGCTCGCTGTCATCGTTACATAAAGATAAAGGAAAACGACTTATTTAAGTACTTTGTTATACTTTCTTCCTCATAGTATTTTCTTTTATTTCTGAATTATATCATCATTTATGATCATATTTAATGAAATTATGTTACTCAATTTTCTTAACTTAACTCGCAAAGAGATAAAGTTGCGGAAAAAACAAAACCTAATAACTAAGCTCTTATATCTAATTTCGGTGACACGAAAACTTTGCTTAATTCGAAAAGTTTTCAACAAGTGACACTTGTCGAACGCAACTTTTTATCTGCGTAGGCGATGATTATAGTAATTACTTGTATATAAAAAAAGTAATACGTAATTGTTTGAGTTGATCATTGATTATCTTATTCGTTTACTTTGAGATGAATGTTGAATAGTTGAGAGCAATTACAAAAGCCCGTTCTTCGATGCATTGCGTATTCCGCTGAGTGCACAAAGTAATTCGGAATGATCTCTTTCTCGATTGTATTTCCCGCATCCTCCGAATAGTTCATTTCAATCAAAGCATACAATCGAAAAGCTCCCGACCTCCGCGATTCCATAATAAGCTCGAATCCCGTATTTCCACTTTACGAATATTACCTTTTTCAGAGTTTTCCTAATACAATTTTCGTTTTTCAGATTTCTAATTTGGAAATTTTTGGGCAAATCTTCGCGAATTCTACAGTTGCTACAGATACTATAATCAAGACCACATTAATAAATGAATAAGTTTATAGTTTCCAAAGAAATAATATTGTTTGTACCGATGAAAAACTTGTAAAATATGAGGAGGAAGAAAAAAAATAATGTTGGAAAAGGCAATAACATTTGTTTTGTCGTCTGAAGAAATATCGTGTCGATTCGGAATATGAAGATATATGGGAGCGACGATGTCTTTCGGGAAGCGAATTTTTATGGATCTCAGAGGAAATTAAATTGAAAGCAATTGGAATTAATTGATTCGGATCAAAATCAACTGAAAGAAAAACAACAACAACAACAGATCGAATGAATGAATGAGAAGAAAAATAAATAAATGGTGAGTCGATTTATATTAGGGGTAGAAATGGGCCATTAGTTAATGTCAGCCGCACGCCTTTATATCCGTGCATTTCTTGTATACTAAAGCTGACGTTTTTTTCTTTTTCAAAGCTAGAAATTTTATTGTGCATTCCGTGTATATCTCTAACACTCACGTTCTTCCACGTGAAGGAAATGCCTTTGGGTCGTCTAAGACGAAAGTGGTTTGTGACGGGTTCTCCGATGAGGTCGCCCTTCTTGGAGCTCAATAACTCGTGGACTTTTATCCCTGCAAACAAAACAGAAAAAAAAAACGAGGGTAGTAAACAGCCGTAAAGTGCGAAATTAAGGGTGGAAACAAGGAAACGTAATTTGTCGTTTCAATAAAAGAAAAAAAAAATGAAATGAAACAGTGAAATACCTGTGCCGATGATTAACATCTCGCGGGACATCATCAAGGCGAACGGGAAAAGCTTGAAGAGCATGTGGCAGGAGAACGGACGGAGGCTGTTCTTCACGTTGATCTGACTCTCTTTCCGCTTCCTGTCCAGCATCTGCAAACCAATCAAATTCCATCAATATATCATCACCTACATTAAATTCGTTGCACCAATTTACATAGAGCTGATTGTCGAAGTGCAGACGGAAGGTGACGATGACGATGTTCTTGCCGTTCATCTGCGAGACGACGCTCTCCATCACGTTGACCTTCAGCTCCAAATTGAAAACGTCGCTGGCCACTTGCATGAGCAACCCTAAATTAGGAAGTTTTAATTGAATTGAAAATGAAATGTTAGGGTGAAAAGTGTAATAATAACGCGTGCGATGGGAGTTTATTATTATTATTTGTGCGGCAGGCAAAAGGAACCTGAATCCCTCCTAAAAGGATTTATGGGGTCACGGGGATTCGTCTCCCCGGGGGGCTCAAAGATAACTGATTTACTGCCTTACATGTCGACTTTACATTACGAACATCCGCTCCGAGTTTTCGAGGTCGAACCTCATCAAATTTTTGATTGTTCCATTTCTTCTTGCATTTCCTATTTTCAATTTACTTCCAAATTCAGTTTTATTTTTATTGTTTTTAATTAAATTTTCAAAGTAATTATATAATTAATTAAATCATGGGAATTTTCAAAAGTCGTATAAATTTTAAACTTACATAATTATATATGGATTTTTGCAGGGAAGCAGTCTATTTACCTTGCAAATATTGGGTGAATCCTTGCCGTGTGCTCCTATAAATCAGGATGCAGCCCTTTTCATCCACCTCGGATATGTACATGGAGGGGCTCTTCATCTTCGGATAGGACAGACGGAATTGGTTGTGGATGTTGTCGACGTTCTGCAGGAAATCCGCGAAGAAACGACCGGTGGCTTTGATCGTCTCGTCGTATCTAGTGAAACACACGGATATCATCATCATTATTTTTGAGGTATAAAACGGGAGGAGATGATGGAGGAGCAGGATGTACCCAAAGTGACTGAAGTAACGCATGAAGCATTTCCCGAAGAAGGTCATGAAGAAGTCGAACGGTCTGTTCGTCACTTTGGCACACGCCCTCGCTATGTCGCTCATCAGCGTATCCGGATAGACCTGATGCGTGTTGAAGACCGAATACTTGAATCCGGCCAACTGTTGAACCTGTCGCCAAACATCTTCTCCGTATTCCAGCTGAAAGCCAAAGAAAACAGACGGTAATATTCGTGCAGCAAAACAAGACAACAAAAACAACAACAATAACAGCGAACGACACTAATTGCGACATAATCCAACTATCTATTCGAAAAGAGCGTGCTGTGTTAAAAATACACACCATATGTTTCGTGTGTCGATTAGAAACGTTCTTATCAAAGTCATCCCATTATGTGTGTGTGTGTCGTTCGCTCTATTTACCTAATTTACTTTCATTCATTTCTCTCATCTCTTATTTTTTTTCAATTCAAATATTTTGAATTTCTCTGAAATCGCAAATACCTGAACAAAATGCTGGACGCTCTCCAGCAGCATTCCGTACATCTCGGAAGTAACAACAGTTAGCACGCACGCAAACGGACAAACGTGTATTGGTACAGCTGCAAATTTGTAGTTTCTGTTTTGAATTGGAGTTTTTTTTTTGTTGGGGACGTGAGATTTGCGGACGCAAGTTCTTTGGTCGTGCGTTGAATCGTAAATGCGGTGAACGCGCGGCGTCGCGACGCTTTATCTTTGGACGATCGCAGTGCGTGCGTCGTCGACAAAATAAAAACTATCTTCTTCCTCCTCCTGTTCCTCTTCCTCGCACATTAAACAACAAATAAAAACAATAAATAAATAAATTGTTCGTGCACAACAAAATGCTCGGATTCCTATCGAATGTTGTTCGCACGTGAAGAAAATAAGTGCGTTTCAATCTATTTTAATTGTTAGTTAATTTTTAGATTGAAATCAACTTTATTATAGATAATCGAATGTATACTTTTTCTAACAAATTCCAAGTAAATACAAACTAAGATATGAAAACATTGGCTTTAGGTAAATTCTATATTCATAATTTGTTTGCTGCAAAAGATGTTTGGCAACTGCAAGCACTCTAATCTTTATTATTTGACCACGACGGAAAACATCGATAAACATTTCATTTACGTAAACAAATATAAGCAACATAAAACAACATGATTATCTTGAGAATTCCAACTTTTGTATATTGTGGGACACCCTGTATAGTAATTTCTTATGTAGGCAACCAAATGTACGTTGAAATTTTCGAGCGGTAAAATGTTTGGATTTTATTTGGATATTTAGGTAAATTCTATATTCACAATTTGTTTGCTGCAAAAGATGTTTGGCAACTGCAAGCACTCTAATTTCTATCATTTGACCACGAAGGAAAACATTGATAAACATTTCATTTACGTGAACAAATATAAGCAACATAAAATAACATGATTATCTTGAGAATTCCAACTGTTGTATATTGTGGGACACCCTGTATAGTAATTTCTTATGTAGGCAACCAAATGTGCGTTGCAATTTTCGAGCGGTGAAATATTTGGATTGTCGGTCGGTAGTGTGTGTATTTGAGGTTAAAGTAGGTGGTAGTAGTTAGTTATTGAGATGGGTAGGAACATCCACTGCACGTACATTTCCGAGAAGATCAACAAAATCAGATGGAGACCGAACCCGTTCAACGATCCCAAGCAATTCGTGACCGGCAGCTGGGACAACGACGAGAATCACATCAGGCTGTGGGAGGTGAAGGGCTTCGAAGAGGACACAGACATCAACCCTTTCGAAATCAACGTGCTGCCCTTCGATGGGGACGTAACTGAACTGAAATGCGTGAACCCCGACTACCTCATCGCAACCTCGAACGAGGGCAAAGTGTACCTGATCAAGATTGCCACAAATATCACCGAAGAAATATGCCTGTCCCATGAGATCGTTTGGGACGATGCACATCAGGGAATGCCATGCACCTCATTTGCTGTGTACGATAAAGATATTGCCACCGTTGGTGAGGATGGAAGGATCAACCTGTTGAGTATCATGAATAAAGCTCCAACAAGAGTTATTGGTAATTAATTATATTTGAATGATTCTCTATGAATTTGATTTAATATTTCTATTTATTTATTTATTATAGATGATGCTGATAGTTGCACTGTAAATTGTGTTGAATTCCTGAAATTCAATGAGCTCATAACTGGAAATTCGAGGGGACAAATGAAGATATGGGATCTGAGGGCAGACGAGGAGAAGGCCAGTCAGATTTTCATGCTCAGTGGCGACAGCATCGTTGCGGCGACTTGTTTAGCACAGCATCCCACCCAGAGGCATCTGACTGCCGCCGGAGATGAGCACGGCTCGATCACCTTGTGGGATCTCAGACAGAACACGTACCCGCTGAACGTGATGACATCGCACACGGAATCGGTAACGGAGGTTCAGTTCCATCCCGACAGACCTGAACACATCTTCTCCTGCGGACAAGCCGGAGATGTCTTCCACTGGTCTGGTATCAAGCAAGGCGCCTGCGAAGAGTCTGCTTGGTACACATCCACCACCAACAAGTACGACATCTTCATGCTGATGCCACAGCTTCACACAACAATCAATTCCATCGACCTGAACAGGGACAGGCTGCTCTGTGGCAGTGATAATGAGGCCATGTACATGATCGAAGGAGTCAACATCTACAGCTGAACATATTTCTTTTTTTTTTGCATTCAATAAAATATAAGTATTTTTTATAATTATTCTGATCCAAGAACTACATTGGTAATGCTTTTTCAAACGTTAATATAAAGAGATACATTCAAATTTGAAATATGAAATAGTTGTAATGTATCTCCGTCATTAATAACACAATTAATTAATGAAATAATAAGCATATCAATACATTTATAAATGTAATTAAGGTAGTAATTAAAATGTTCGAACGACTACAGCGCTAGATAGGTTGAACTATATAAACTCACTGGTCTAGCGAGAAACAGATGTCGCGACAAGCATCTGTCGAAGTTCAAGCATTTTAGCGCTGTCCAAAATACTAATTATTTCTTCTTCACTTTCTGGAGGTTTCCATCTCTTGATATAATTGATTTCTGATTATATTAATTACTAACTTTGCAATTCGAGATTGAAAATCTAATGACAGCGCCATCAGTAGGATAGTTTTGGAAAAGTTAATTTTTGAATATTCAAAAAGTATTTTTTTGAAATAAATAACAAAATGAACGTTTCTTATATCATTAGTGTATATTGATTGATTATAGATTGAAATATTTATGTTTTTGAAATTTCAAGTGTTGTATTATTGAGTTGTATCGATTCTGTCCTAGTGTTTGTAAATGACCTCCGGTAGCTTATGATTTGTGCACGAAGTCGAATTGATTAAAGGAGAAAAGGAATCGTCCTTGCAAATGTAATCTTCGGTGAGTCGTGGAGGAGCGAGAAACGGAGTTGGCGCGCAGTGGCAGACGCGCGCCACCCTTCGAAAATCAATACGAGCGAAACATGCGGACCAACGTATTATTTTAGCAGTCGCTGCATGAAAGAGATGAACGTGGCTGTTGTTCCTTCGTCGCTGCAGAGTCGTAAATTGATTTGAGAGTGCCGTCCCCGTTTTCCTGCTAGAAAGATGCCGAAGATCGACGGAATAAATCTGGGTTACTCGTATCATCTGCCGACAGCAGGATGGGGTCTGCGGATCAGAAACACCCTCTCGCAATTCAGCGATCTTTTCAGCGAATTCAATAAGTACATAGCACCTGCCTACCACCACGACAGATGCGAAAGGTCCGTTCTCTCTTAATTCGTATCTACTATCACTGATATGCTGATCTTTTGATTCATGCAGGTCCGTGCAGATGCGCCTGTACTCGATGCACAAGCGCGAATTCGTGATGGTCTTCGTAGCGTTCTTCGCGTGCTTCGGGCTGGCGCTGTTCATCGGCTTAGCCGGACCACCAATCACGCTGAAGCAATCCATCGATGGAGGCGGGCTTTTAGCGAAAGACAACAAAACGATAACCAATCACGCGACTGGTCCATACACGATGCGTTCACCGGAAATGAGCACATACAATCAACAGCTCTGGCTCATCGCCAAACTGAACACCGGAAACAAAGATGGTAAACAATTGAATCTACAATTCAATTTAATCGAAAGTATTTAATCTTTCAGACGAGACTTTCGATAAGAGCTTCAGAGTGAACGTAAACATCGAAGGTCTGACTTCGGAGCATAAACCAGTAGAGATATTGCAGGATACGAAAAATAGGTTCGAATCGACATCAATCTTTAATATCTTTAATTAATGATTTTGCACGTACACACAGAACTCGTCATCTGAAGTGCGTGAAGCAGAGCTGCCAAGAATTCATCGTTTTACACTTGGCCTTCCTCAAGTACAACCATTACATGTTCACCGTCCACTTCTACGACTTGGAGTCTTTCCATCAGCGCTACCATATCAAAGACATCACTTTTTACGTGAGCCAAGATACACAAACTGTGAGACAACAACAACAACAAAATGATTGAAATATTTCCAGTTCGTCACGTACAATCCGGCCTTCACGCAGATCGAAGTATGGTTCAGATTAATCTTCCTCCTTTCCAGCTTCGTGATTTTCGTAAGATCAACACTTGAATCCGTTAAGACTATTCCTAATCTTCGCTACATCTAGGTATGGTACACGCACGTCATGAAGAAGTACGAGGTGTGCTTCTGGTCAATCGAGCAATCTTGGATCAACGTTCTACTGCCCACTTTACTCTTTTACAACAGTAAATACAAGCGATTCATAATTAATAGCAAAATAATAATAATTATTATCATTCGTAGATCCGTCGTTCCCAATGATGTTGTTGGCCAACTCTTGGCTTCCCGGTGTAATGGATGCTTTTTCGCAAATCACTTTCTTGGCCTGCCTTTTGCTCTATTGGCTCTCAACTTACCACGGTTTAAGACAAGTAATATTCAACGCAAGTTTACGATTGTTTAAATGATAATGATAATTGATTCGTTTAGAATGATAGGAAATGGGCGCGTTTCTATGTGCCTAAGCTGATCATAGTCGGCGTTCTTTGGTTCTCCGCGTTGACGCTCTCGATCTTGGAGAAGTTCAACGAGCAACAAGACCCGACCTACAACCACACAGTCGACGCAAGCTATTATTACGTAACGATTCGCAATATCGATTAATCTTAAATTTTAAAACAATCCACGTATTTCAGGGTTTGAAAATAGTTTTCTTCACGTTCTGCGCCATCTACATCACGTATCTCTTCTTGCTGATGCTGCGAGCTTACACCGAGTTGCGATCGATGCCGTTCTTCGGTAAGCAAAGAAATCTAAATTTCCTAAATAGTATTTATTGCATAATTTCTTTCTTTCTTTTTTTTAGATATGAGATTAAAGTTTCTGACTCTTCTGATGTGCATCGTCCTGGCCATAATCTTAACGCAAACTGTGATGGGTTTCGGAGTCGGCATCTTGGAGGATAAGTTCGTGACGAACCTGGACATCCACTACAGCAGTTCGGCGCAATTCATGTCCTTCTACGGCCTCATCAACTTCTACGTGTACACCATGGCGTACGTTTACTCGCCGCCGGGCAACAGCGCGATTCAGGATTTCGGTATAACCAAAGATAATCCTGCGTTCTCGATGATCAACGATTCCGACGAGGACGTGATTTACGGTTCGGACGAGGAGAGCAGACGTCCGTTGAACAGGCCGAGAAACGACGACGACAGCGACTGAATGTGTGGAAAAAAAAGTCCCAACTCCTCGATCATTTGTGTTCTTGTTCGAAATCAAAAATTAAAGTTTAAAAAGAAAGTAGGAATCTTCTTAAGATTAAGAAGTTTAAATAAGTGAGTGCGATTGTATGATATTCATGCAAGAGCCAATAACAAAATTTACATGTTTATTAAAAATTAATACATTTCAAAGTGTTTCTCTATTCTTAATCCCAATATTTGATGAGACCGTCCCATCCGGCGCTGACCATCTTGCTCGGCTCGTGCGGATGCCACAGGGTGCTGATGCAGACGTTGTCGTGAGCTTTCCACTTCTTGTACAGCTTCGTCGTCTTCCAATCCCACACGTAGCATTTTCCATCGGCATCACCGGATACCAAGTAACTGAAACAAAACAAATTTAAATTTTTGAATTTCAATATTTCATGAGATATCCTCATCATATTACCTCATGTCAGGTGAGAAATCAAGGGAGCAGGCGTACCCTGCAACCATGTGTCCCGTGAACGTCTTCTTCCTGTTCATCTTGAATCGATTCAACGCGGAGAAGATGACAATCTTGTTGTCCATACTCTGACACGCCAACCATTTCCCGTTCGGCGCTGGAGTCACCGACGGCATCGAGTGCATCGTCGGATCCGCAATGTATTTCATATCGACGGGAATGTCCCATTCCCAAACCCTCAAACTCTTATCATCGGACGTCGTCACGAACCTCCTGTTGTCATCCACGAAAGTAATCGAATTAACAGCGCCCAAATGCCTATCGTATTCCTGAACGATATCGCCGCTCCGTGTGTCCCACTGTAAATGATGCACATTCATTAAATACGTTCCACGGATGCCTCAAACGAAACTTACGCATATAATCTTCTTATCGGAAGTTCCTGCTACAAACAGATGTTGTTTGTTACCATCCGGATTGAATTTAACGCAATAGGGAATCTTTCTGCTGGTGAATCTTGAAATCACGTGCCCGGTCTCCGTGTCCCACAACTTGATGTACCTATCGTATCCAGCGGACAAGAAGTGCTTTCCCGAGTTATTAAAGTTGATATCTCGCACGGCCTGTCGATGACCGAAATACGTTCGAATGCATCTCCTCTCATTGTACACCTCCCATATTTTGATCCTACAATCCATGCTGGCAGAGAGCAGCAGATGCGCGGTTTTCGGGAACCATCGGATAGCCGCGATGCCCTTGGAATGGCCCGACCACGTATGAATGTGAGTCTTTGGCAAGAAACACTTATCTGGTGGTGTATCAGTCCTCAAATTAACGCCCACATCATGCGGCGCGTGCAAGAACGACCTTCCCTGATAATCCACAGGATCTCCAACTAAAATTTTTAACAATTAAATTTAAAAACAAACATCAACAACAACGTACTATGCAACGTCGTCTTCTCCTCGATCTGCTTCTCCTCCACCGGTTTCCCTTTCTTGTGCCTCTTAGAAACCAGCTCCTCCATTTCAGCGGCCTCCTCCTCACTGGGCTTCATCACCCTCTGCTCATCCACAAATCCACCCCAAGGTCCCAAAAACCCGTCTATATCCCCTGGGTTATCGTTCTTGCTCCTCTTCCTCTTATCCAGAGGCCTCAACTTTGTACTCTCAAACACAGTCTTCCCTTTAGCTTCGTCCTTCATCTCTGCAGATCCAACAACTTTATCCCCCGTCTCCTCTGATGTCCCCACCGTGGGATCCAAAGCATACCCGTAACTGTTAAAAGTCCTCCTCTGATTCTCGAACTGAAAGGCACTTAAATGAGCTGGTTCCACGTAGCCAGACAATATATTTCTATCGGATTTCATCTGTCTGGTCTTATAGGGATTGGCTGGCCCCAGAGCCGGTGCAAATAATTCCTCATATCTGGGATTGTGTTCAATCTCTTTGGCTGTTGGATCAATATGCTGGATGCACTCCTCGGAACCCTAATAATATAATATTCATGAATAACCTTTTAAAACCACTCTAATCTGTTTCACTTACTGTCGGAAGCACAAGTGGTGCTGCACACACAACCAGAGACTTCTTGATCGAGAATTCTGGATTCACCTCCTCTAACGTCTCCTGCTTCTCCTCATCACCATTCTCGTCCTCGCTACTTGAATATTGCTGCAAAGCTAACATTCTTCAAACGATAAAACTAACAAAATAAACTTAACCTCAAACGCATAACACAACTGACGTCTTGTTTGTTTGCTAATACATTTTTTTTGGAGGTTAAGCAATGCGTACTTCATCCGCCAGATGGAACACAATTATTGCTTTAAATTAAAATTATATCATTATATAATAAAATAACTTATACTAATCATGCAAGCAATTATAATTATAAACCAGTATGTATTTGTTAGTAACTAAAAATCTAATAGCAGATGGTGCTTATAAAAGCTGCCACCGAATTCGGGTCATCTATGAGCAGAAGTGTAAAGCTTATAGTTCAAGCGTTTTGGCGCTGCGACAATTCCTAAATGGTAATTAGGGCCTTAATTGGAATTATCTAATTACCGAATTGCGCACCCTTAACTCACGGTCAGCGGATTCAGTTAATTACCGATGCTCGTATTGGCGGAATTATCGTTGATCGAAGTTTCCGCGTCGCTGCCATCTGCTGCCCCACAAGCGAATCAATTTGAAATTTCAAAAGTTTAACAAAAAAAAAATAATTCATTTGCCATTAACTTCATGAATATTAGTTCAATTTATTGCAAAATAAACAATGGAATATTTGATTTATATTTACAAAGTCACTTGTGAAAAATTTTGTTTTAGCCTACTTGTTTTTTTTATGGAATTTAGTGGATGGAATTGAACAAGAGTTGAAGGAATGGGAGAAGAAATAAAGAAACAGCGTGAATGCATTAAGAGTTTATTCGTCCAATATTATTGAGAACCAAACCAAACGTACTCCTCTTCGTCGGTGAGCTAAAGTTAAACATCAACGAAAGAGTAAAGAATACACATCTAATACTATATAGAAATTACGCATGCTGACTAGTGTCATTTACAATATACTTCGATTACAGGTTACAATAATGCGAGAATAGCTAAGAAGATAAGGGGTTGGGGGTCGAAGAACCAGGCATGTTGAATCCTTTGTGTTGTTGTTTTTTTGTTTCCAAGATGAGTCGGTTGCTATTTGGTCAACGCAGAAGAGATCCTCGTTGAAGTGTACGTGTTTTTTGTGTGTATGTTTATGTGACTGGGTGTGGGTCGGTGTCTGCTGTAGTTGTTGGTTGTAGTCAGGGCGTGGGTTGGTTTCTGTTCTAAAGTCGGGAAGAGTTGGTTGATCTTAAGATGCAGCATCCCTAATTAGCGATCTCTGCTGCGTCCTGAGCGGCGGACAGCATGTAGGGAGACGCCTGCAACGAGTCAAACAAAACAAAAACACCAAACCCATATAGTTTACAACGTCTTAAGTTCATACAAAGTTACGTAACACAACACCTTCACATATTTTCACAGAAACATTAATAAACAAGCTTTCAGCTTTATATTAGCAAAGTGCAAAAAAAGAGAAGCGTTCAAATTATGGATTGCAGTTACGATGCATCACATCCAAATTACACGCTCCCTCCTAATTCACCATTCGACAAAATTGGCGCAATCTGCGCTTCATTCAATTCATTCAGTCTGGCCTTCGCTCCACCGTCTTACTTCATTTGATTCTCTCAACTGTTTTTCTTTTTTACATATACAACACGTAAAATTAGAGTGCCCTGCGTAGATTATTTATTCTGCTCTCTTTATTTTTTTTTTTCCCTCTCTCGCCCTTTCCCATCGGTTCACTCACCTAAAGCAACAACTTTCAGTTTAAGTACACATCTCGAAAGAACGGCATCCACGATTTACCCAAACAAAATCCCATCGAACATGGCAAGCTACTACTTTGTTTTTTTTTTGTTACAATTTACATACTCACTAACTTAACACATTTACACTTTAAAAAAAATAAGTTTATCTAAATATTATCTGAGTGAAATTAAATGTATATTGATAATTGCATTTTATTTAATGACTAATTGAGGTAGTTGAGTTTACGAAACCATTGTCTGTCTGTAAATCCACATCATGATCGTCTTAAATTATTGTCTAAAAACCCTCTTAACTGTAAAACTTTTTTTTTTTTATTAAATAATACTCATCATGTTTCTGGCTAAATGAGCTTAAGCTCACATGTACGCCACCCCTTCATAACAAATACCATTGCATCTGCATTTTACACTGAATAAAGCATTGTTAAAATTGAAAAATGGAATTAGTTGAGTTTAGGTCAGTTGAGTGATGAATCTTTCCTCAATAACATAATGGTTCAGCTTGTAATGGAATCAATCGATTGATTGATTGATTTGATAATAATATCTTACCTGAATGAGACTGGGGTCGGATCTGCGTCCGAACCTGAGTCGCAGAGACGGAGAGCGTCCAGATTTCCTGGCCACCTGATGGGCACCAATGCGTTCCTCGATCGCCTCCTTCTGCAGGAGCAGCTCGTACAGATCGCGTATGCTGTCTGCAACAAGATTAACAAAAACACAAATTGTAAAATAACAATGTTGAGAAATGTATAAAGAACGTTGAATTTCCCATGAGCGACAATAACAGCAGTAGCAACAACAACGAAGATAACCAAGTACGGTCAAGTGGACGAATCGAAATCCATTGTGAAAGAAGTAATAATTGTATCGGAGAAATGTATCATCGTGGGTCGATGATTATTTTTTTTTTGGCTCAAATGTGTGTGTAGGTGAGAGAGGAGTGGCGATCTCTTTCGCAAACCTCGCGCCGCATTGAACATCCCCTGTGCCGGAAGTAATTCGGACTCTATAATCGATGGCGCAGGAGGGAGATGCTCACCCGAAAAAAACTATTTATACATTTTATTTTTCCTCTGGCAATACACAGAGGAGAGAGACACATACATGTACAGAGATTGAGTGGAAGTGAGAGAGAGAGAGAAGACGACGACGGACAACACCGGTAATCGACTAATCAATATGCACTTTGGTGACGAATCGCAAATATTTAGGCGAGCATTAAAACATAATTAGTCGGATCACTCACGATGCATTTCACATCTACATGGATAATTGCTGTTTTGTCGTGCACAATTTCTGCTAAAGGTGACAAATTTAAAAGCAAAATTAGGCAAAATGTGAGAATTACATTTCTTCATTTATGTAATACAAAAAAGTTACTTTCATAAACACAACAAATCCATTAGAACTAAATGAAAAATACTCATTTTAGAGACTATTTTATAATAAGCCCATTATTTCCCATTTAATTCAATGAAAAACTAAATATAAACAAATTTTCACATGGCAATAAGAAAAAAACAGTAAATTAATCTCTTTTGTTTTAATACTTGCTAATCCACGGCCACCCGCGATCTTTTTATATCTTAATGAAATCTTAAAATCATAAAATTTATAACGAAAAGCTTTCTCTCGGAATTGCCTTGCCTATTGCATCTGTGTATAACTTCTTCTCTACCTTTTAGACTAGCGGTCGGGGAACTTTTTTAACCATTACCCCAAAATATTACTGCGTAAGTCGATATTACCCTCCCCCCATTCTGAATAGAAAACAATCAATGTAAATTTTAAATAAACATTGTTTATTGAATTAATTTACATATACATATTTATAAAAAAAAAGTTACATGAAAATAGTAACAAATAGTAATAGTAAGTATAGACAAACAAAATAAAATCTTAAATTGGAACAAACAAAAATTATTGAAAACTTTCCCCCTTCAGGTTTTGGAAAAATGATGTTGCTTCATGTTTGAATATAATTACTTTAAAATTG